>NC_138771.1:508778772-508937715 GCF_965119305.1 Pelophylax lessonae | reverse complement strand
AGGGATGGATGGGAGAGAGGGATGGGAGAGAGGGATGGATGAGATAGAGAGAGAGAGGGATGGGAAATAGGGATGGATGGGAGAGAGAGATGGATGGGAGAGATGGATGGGAGAGAGGGATGGATGGGAGATAGGGATGGGAAAGAGGGATGGATGGGAGAGAGAGAGAGGGATGGGAAATAGGGATGGATGGGAGAGAGGGATGGGAGAGATGGATGGATGAGAGAGAGAAAGGGATGGGAAATAGGGATGGATGGGAGAGAGGGATGGATGGGGGAGAGGGATGGGAGAGAGGGATGGATGAGAGGGAGAGGGATGGGAAATAGGGATGGATGGAGAGAGGGATGGATGGGAGAGAGGGATGGATGAGAAGGAGAGAGGGATGGGAAATAGGGATGGATGGGAGAGAGGGATGGATGGGAGAGAGAGAGGGATGGGAAATAGGGATGGATGGGAGAGAGGGATGGATGGGAGAGAGAGAGGGATGGGAAATAGGGATGGATGGGAGAGAGGGATGGGAGAGAGGGATGGATGAGAGAGAGAGAGGGATGGGAAATAGGGATGGATGGGAGAGAGGGATGGATGGGAGAGAAGGGATGGGAAATAGGGATGGATGGGAGCGAGGGATGAGAGAGAGAGGGATGGGAGAGAGGGATGGATGAGAGAGGGATGGGAAATAGGGATGGATGGGAGAGAGGGATGGGAGAGAGGGATGGATGGGAGAGAGGGATGGATGAGAGAGAGAGGGATGTGAAATAGGGATGGATGGGAGAGAGGGATGGGAGCAAGGGATGGATGGGAAAGAGGGATGGGAGAGAGGGATGGATGAGAGAGAGGGATGGGAAATAAGGCATGGATGGGAGAGAGGGATGGGAGAGAGGGATGGATGGGAGAGAGGGATGGATGGGGGAGAGAGGGATGGGAGAGAGGGATGGATGGGAGAGAGAGAGAGGGATGGGAAATAGGGATGGATGGGAGAGAGGGATGGGTGAGAGAGAGAGAGGGATGGGAAATAGGGATGGATGGGAGAGAGAGATGGGAGAGAGGGATGGATGAGAGAGAGGGGTGGATGAGAGAGAGAGGGATGGGAAATAGGGATGGATGGGAGAGAGGGATGGATGGGTGAGAGGGATGGATGGGAGAGAGGGATGGATGAGAGAGAGAGAGGGATGGGAAATAGGGATGGATGGGAGAGATGGATGGGAGAGATGGATGGGAGAGAGGGATGGATGGGAGAGAGGGATGGGAAAGAGGGATGGATGGGAGAGAGAGAGAGGGATGGGAAATAGGGATGGATGGGAGAGAGAGAGAGGGATGGGAAATAGGGATGGATGGGAGAGAGGGATGGGAGAGATGGATGGATGAGAGAGAGAGAGAGAGAGAGAGGGATGGATGGGAGAGAGGGATGGATGGGGTAGAGGGATGGGGAGAGAGGATGGATGAGAGAGAGAGGGATGGGAAATAGGGATGGATGGGAGAGAGGGATGGATGGGAGAGAGGGATGGATGAGAAGGAGAGAGGGATAGGAAATAGGAATGGATGGGAGAGAGGGATGGATGGGAGAGAGGGATGGGAGAGAGGGATGGATGAGAGAGAGGGGGATGGGAAATAGGGATGGGTGGGAGAGGGGGATGGGAGAGAGGGACGGATGGGAGAGAGAGATGGATGAGAGAGAGAGAGAGGGATGGGAAATAGGGATGGATGGGAAATAGGGATGGGAGAGAGGGATGGATGAGAGAGAGAGGGATGGGAAATAGGGATGGATGGGAGAGAGGGATGGATGGGAGAGAGGGATGGGAAATAGGGATGGATGGGAGCGAGGGATGGGAGAGAGGGATGGGAGAGAGGGATGGGAGAGAGGGATGGATGAGAGAGGGATGGGAAATAGGGATCGATGGGAGAGAGGAATGGGAGAGAGGGATGGATGGGAGAGAGGGATGGATGAGAGAGAGAGGGATGTGAAATAGGGATGGATGGGAGAGAGGGATGGGAGTGAGGGATGGATGGGAGAGAGGGATGGGAGAGAGGGATGGATGAGAGAGAGGGATGGGAAATAAGCATGGATGGGAGAGAGGGATGGGAGAGAGGGATGGATGGGAGAGAGGGATGGATGGGGAGAGAGGGATGGGAGAGAGGGATGGATGGGAGAGAGAGGGATGGGAAATAGGGATGGATGGGAGAGAGGGATGGGAGAGAGGGATGGATGAGAGAGAGGGATGGATGAGAGAGAGAGGGATGTGAAATAGGGATGGATGGGAGAGAGGGATGGATGAGAGAGAGAGAGGGATGGGAAATAGGGATGGATGGGAGAGAGGGATGGGAGAGAGGGATGGATGAGAGAGAGAGAGGGATGGCAAATAGGGATGGATGGGAGAGAGAGAGAGATGGGAAATAGGGATGGATGGGAGAGAGGGATGGGAGAGAGGGATGGATGAGACAGAGAGAGAGGGATGGGAAATAGGGATGGATGGGAGAGAGGGATGGATGGGAGAGAGGGATGGATGAGAGAGAGAGGGATGTGAAATAAGGATGGATGGGAGAGAGGGGTGGGAGCGAGGGATGGATGGGAGAGAGGGATGGGAGAGAGGGATGGATGAGAGAGAGGGATGGGAAATAGGCATGGATGGGAGAGAGGGATGGGAGAGAGGGATGGGAGAGAGGGATGGATGGGGGAGAGAGGGATGGGAGAGAGGGATGAATGGGAGAGAGAGAGGGATGGGAAATAGGGATGGATGGGAGAGAGGGATGGGTGAGAGAGAGAGGGATGGGAAATAGGGATGGATGGGAGAGAGGGATGGATGAGAGAGAGAGGGATGGGAAATAGGGATGGATTGGTGAGAGGGATGGATGGGAGAGAGGGATGGATGAGAGAGAGAGAGGGATGGGAAATAGGGATGGATGGGAGAGATGGATGGGAGAGATGGATGGGAGAGAGGGATGGATGGGAGAGAGGGATGGGAAAGAGGGATGGATGGGAGAGAGAGAGAGAGAGAGGGATGGGAAATAGGGATGGATGGGAGAGAGGGATGGGAGAGATGGATGAATGAGAGAGAGAGAGAGGGATGGGAAATAGGGATGGATGGGAGAGAGGGATGGATGGGGGAGAGGGATGGGAGAGAGGGATGGATGAGAGAGAGAGGGATGGGAAATAGGGATGGATGGGAGAGAGGGATGGATGGGAGAGAGGGATGGATGAGAAGGAGAGAGGGATAGGAAATAGGAATGGATGGGAGAGAGGGATGGATGGGAGAGAGGGATGGGAGAGAGGGATGGATGAGAGAGAGGGGGATGGGAAATAGGGATGGATGGGAGAGAGGGATGGGAGAGAGGGACGGATGGGAGAGAGGGATGGATGAGAGAGAGAGAGGGATGGGACATAGGGATGGATGGGAGAGACTCGGGATGGGAGAGAGGGATGGATGAGAGAGAGAGAGGGATGGGAAATAGGGATGGATGGGAAATAGGGATGGGAGAGAGGGATGGATGAGAGAGAGAGGAATGGGAAATAGGGATGGATGGGAGAGAGGGATGGGAAATAGGGATGGATGGGAGCGAGGGATGGGAGAGAGGGATGGGAGAGAGGGATGGGAGAGAGGGATGGATGAGAGAGGGATGGGAAATAGGGATGGATGGGAGAGAGGGATGGGAGAGAGGGATGGATGAGAGAGAGGGATGGATGAGAGAGAGAGGGATGTGAAATAGGGATGGATGGGAGAGAGGAATGGGAGCGAGGGATGGATGGGAGAGAGGGATGGGAGAGAGGGATGGATGAGAGAGAGGGATGGGAAATAAGCATGGATGGGAGAGAGGGATGGGAGAGAGGGATGGATGGGAGAGAGGGATGGATGGGGGAGAGAGGGATGGGAGAGAGGGATGGATGGGAGAGAGAGGGATGGGAAATAGGGATGGATGGGAGAGAGGGATGGATGAGAGAGAGGGATGGATGAGAGAGAGAGGGATGGGAAATAGGGATGGATGGGAGAGAGGGATGGATGGGAGAGAGGGATGGATGAGAGAGAGAGAGGGATGGGAAATAGGGATGGATGGGAGAGAGGGATGGGAGAGAGGGATGGATGAGAGAGAGAGAGGGATGGCAAATAGGGATGGATGGGAGAGAGAGAGAGAGATGGGAAATAGGGATGGATGGAAGAGAGGGATGGGAGAGAGGGATGGATGAGACAGAGAGAGAGGGATGGGAAATAGGGATGGATGGGAGAGAGGGATGGATGGGAGAGAGGGATGGATGAGAGAGAGAGGTATGTGAAATAGGAATGGATGGGAGAGAGGGATGGGAGAGAGGGATCGATGGGAGAGGGGGATGGGAGAGAGGGATGGATGAGAGAGGGATGGGAAATAGGGATGGATGGGAGAGAGGGATGGGAGAGAGGGATGGATGGGAGAGAGGGATGGATGAGAGAGGGATGGATGAGAGAGAGAGAGGGATGGGAAATAGGGATGAATGGGAGAGAGGGATGGATGAGAGAGGGATATGAAATAGGGATGGGAGAGAGGGATGGGAGAGAGGGATGGATGAGAGAGAGGGATGGGAAATAGGGATGGATGGGAGAGAGGGATGGGAGAGAGGGATGGATGAGAGAGAGGGATAGGAGAGAGGGATGGATGGGAGAGAGGGATGGATGGGAGAGAGGGATGGGAGAGATGGATGGGAGAGAGGGATGGATGAGAGAGAGGGATGGATGAGAGAGAGGGATGGGAAATTGGGATGGATGGGAGAGAGGGATGGATGGGAGAGAGGGATGGATGAGAGAGATGGATGGGAGAGAGGGATGGATGAGAGAGAGGGATGGGAAAGAGGGATGGATGGGAGAGAGGGATGGATGGGAGAGAGCAGACAGAAGAAGGCTTTTTGTTCTGCACTCCTGTGTGTGATCAGGATAACATGTGATGTCTGTGTGTGGGCTCCAGGAGTCGGTCCGGTCACATAGAAGAGGAGTTGTTTGCATGCAGGGGCTTGCAATGGACAGAGCAGTCTTGTGTCAGTGTGCAATAATCCTTTCATTAGACTCACCATAATCCCTGAACTCGTCAGATCGCCATCACAGTCAACTAGCATCTGTATTGCCGGGTGAAAGCACAACACACGTGAAGGGCGGGGCTTCACCTACCAGTTAACCCAGCAGCCTGCAGCTCATTGGTCCCTGGACCAGCTTTCTCTCCTGTCATGTGCAGAGCGGCCGAGGGGCAGTGACTCACCTTGGTTTTCCCTTCTTGCAGCTAAAGGGGGGGGCAGTCAAGTTTATGTTAGTGCAGAGTCCCGGCGTGAGAAGTTTGGTCCCGCACATCCCCAGCCAGCGCCATCCTTCCCGATGCTGGTGTCTCCCCTTCCTCCTTCAGGCAAATCAGGCAGCTGCGAGGCCCCAATGAGCGCGAGGCCTTAGGCATCCGCCTATTTTGCCTAATTAAAGAGCCGCCTCTGAACAGTTTCACACACAATTCTAATCATTTTGGCTCTATACACCACCACAATGGATTTGAAATGAAACAAACAAGATGTGCTTTAACTGCAGACTTTCAGCTTTAATTTGAGGGTATTTACATCCAAATCAGGTGAACAGTGTAGGAATTACAACGGTTTGTATATGTGCCTCCCACTTTTTAAGGGACCAAAAGTAATGGGACAGATTAACAATCATAAATCAAACTTTCACTTTTTAATACTTGGTTGCAAATCCTTTGCAGTCAATTACAGCCTGAAGTCTGGAACCCATAGACATCACCAGACGCTGGGTTTCATCCCTGGTGATGCTCTGCCAGGCCTCTACTGCAACTATCTTCAGTTCCTGCTTGTTCTTGGGGCATTTTTCAGTTTTGTCTTCAGCAAGTGAAATGCATGCTCAATCGGATTCAGGTCAGGTGATTGACTTGGCCATTGCATAACATTCCTCTTCTTTCCCTTATAAAACTCTTTGGTTGCTTTTGCAGTATGCTTCGGGTCATTGTCCATCTGCACCGTGAAGCGCCGTCCAATGAGTTGTGAAGCATTTAACTGAATATGAGCAGATAATATTGCCCAAAACACTTCAGAATTCATCCTGCTGCTTTTGTCAGCAGTCACATTATCAATAAATACAAGAGAACCAGTTCCATTGGCATTTATACATGCCCACGCCATGACACTACCACCAGGGGCTGACTGGCAACTTTCAGCCCAGGGGGCAAGTACAAACCAGATGCCCATGGGGCAGCGATTCGGCCCCCCTCCAAGTCTCCCTCTTCCCGGCCTCCTCCTGACCCCCATTCCAGACTGAAGCTCCGCTCCATGTTATCTCAACTCTCTGGCTGAATCCGGTTTCCCGACCTGGCTGGCAGGGGCAAGTTGGGGGGACCCGGGACAGCTCAGTTAGGGCTTGAGGGGAGTCTCCAGTGGGACATGGAGCCGGCCTCTGCTCACTCATAGTTGACACCATCCATGCTGGAGGGGGGAGGCCTGTGCTCTGTCCTCAACTCGCACTCAGTAGGTCAGCGGCAGGGATTTTTTACTTATCTTCACCAGAAAACTTTAGACATGTCTGAGGCAGAAGCGGTGCAGCCTTTTTATGGGGCATCAGGGTGGCCAAGGGGGCAATTGCCCCCCTGCCCCCTGGCCCAGTCCTCCCCTGACTACCACCACGATGCTTCACTGATGAGGTGGTATGCTTTGGATCATGAGCAGTCCCTTTCCTTCTCCATACTCTTCTCTTCCCATCACTCTGGAACAAATTGATATTGGTCTCATCTGTTGTTCCAGAACTGTGAAGGCTTTTTTAGAAGTTGTTTGGCAAACTCTAATCTGGCCTTCCTGTTTTTGAGGCTCACCAATGGTTTACATCTTGTGGTGAACCCTCTGTATTCACTCTGGTGAAGTCTTCTCTTGATTGTTGACTTTGACACACATACACCTACCTCCTGAAGAGTGTTCTTGGTCTGGTCAACTTTTGTGAAGGGCGTTTTCTTCACCAGGGAAAGAATTCTTCGGTCATCCACCACAGTTATTTTCCGTGGTCTTCCGGGTCTTTTGGTGTTTCTTTTTAAGGATGTTCCAAACAGTTGATTTGGCCACATCTAATGTTTTTGCTGTCTCTCTGATGGGTTTGTTTTGTTTTTTTCAGCCTAATGATGGCTTGCTTCACTGATAGTGACAGCTCCTTGGATCTCATATTGAGAGTTTTCAGCAACAGATTCCAAATGTAAATAGCACACTTGAAATGAAATCTGGACCTTTTATCTGCTCCTTGTAAATGGGATAATGAGGGAATAACACACACCTGGCCATGGAGCAGCTGAGCAGCCAATTGTCCCATTACTTTTGGTCCCTTAAAAAGTGGGAGGCACATATTCAAACTTTTGTAATTCCTACACCTTTCACCTGATTTGGATGTGAATATCCTCAAATTAAAGCTGAAAGTCTGCATTTAAAGCAGATGTTGTTTGTTTCATTTAAAATCCATTGTGGTGGTGTAAAAGAGCCAAAAAGGTTAGAATTGTGTCAATGTCCCAATATTTATGGACCTGACTGTAATTTATTAAAATAATTCATAACACAACATTATGCCATAGATTGTCACCTTTTCTGTCAAGCAAGATAATGATGCTAACAGAAAATCAAAAACTGCTGTGTTAATGCTAGCCACAGACTGCAAGATATATTTCATTTTTAATCTTGCATATGGTTGCACTTTAAAGCTAAAGCTATTCTCTCTGATAGTCTTGTTTGTGGGCGGCCATTGGTGTCTTCACTTACAATGGTGGATTGATGCTGTAATACCATTGGCTAGGCTTCCATTATGCCCCCAATTACCTTTCAGGTGGGATCGGCCACCTCCAGGCTCACCTGCTCCTATCTATCCATTAGCTTGCATGTGCTTCCACTGTGAAGACTCTCATAAATTCACTAGAGTTAGGACTTCAGGTAACACAGGGAGCCGTGGAGTGGCCCTGCAGCTTACACATGCGTTTGCAAATGTGTGCTACTAAACCCCTGTTTTTACGCAAACTGTTAGACAGGTAATTTGGTTGGTAAGCAAACTGGTTAGCAAATTGAACTGGGAATTTTATTTTTGTTTGTTTCATGTGCGTTGGCCTTCCATGTGTTCTTTGCTATGAAGGCCAGTTATAGGTGGGGGCAGAGGCCATTTTCTTTGTTGTTAATGTGTGCTGGTGAGTGGACATACTGGATGCCTTTGCTGTAATACCATTGGCTGGGCTTCCATTATGCCCCCAATCACCTTTAAGGAGGGATGGGCCACCTCCAGGCACACTTGCCCCCTATCTATCCATTAGCTTGCATGTGCTTCCACTGTGAAGACTCTCATAAATTCACTAGAGTTAGGACTTCAGGTAACACAGGTAGCCGTAGAGTGGCCCTGCAGCTTACACATGCGTTTGCAAATGTGTGCCACTAAACCCCTGTTTTGACGCAAACTGTTAGACAGGTTAATTTGGTTGGTAAGCAAACTGGTTAGCAAATTGACCTGGGAATTTTATTTTTGTTTGTTTCAAGATAATGATGCTAACAGAAAATCAAAAACTGCTGTGTTAATGCTAGTCACAGACTGCATGATATATTTCATTTTTAATCTTGCATATGGTTGCACTTTAAAGCTAAAGCTCTTCTCTCTGATAGTCTTGTTTGTGGGCGGCCATTGGTGTCTTCACTTACAACGGTGGATTGATGGTCCTGCACTGTACATGTTGACATCACAATTACGACCACCGGCTGAAGAACTGAGGAGAAGAGGCTGCATGGGATAGATCATATAGACAGAGGAGCCTGAAGGAGGAAGGTATAAGGTAAGAAAACATTTTTTTTTTTTTTTTGGTATTCTAGACAAAAATAAGCATTCAATCCTTGCAGTGACCCTAAGGCCCCTTCCACATGGGTGTTGTTGTATTGTAAAATCAGCTGATTGAGATATGTGCCTCTGCCACTTGTCAAAACTCAGAAATGGCCACCAGTTGGCCCCCCTACACTTTGTTGTGGCTACAAGTCTTCACATCAAGGCACAGTGAAAAAAGTAGGGTGTGTTGTCAGGCAATACTGCCTGCCAGTGTGACCCATGGAAGTCAATTTCTAACAGGCTTGCAGGAGATGGCATATCGCCTCCTGATTAATTGCTAACTGTGGATCAGTCACTGCTAAGAAAGCGATCCACAGTGCATCGTGAGTCAGTACCATTTCTTATGTGAAAGGGGCATTATTTCAGCTCTGTAACTTGTTTAAATTGAAAATAAAGAGATTCTTGTTAACTCTCTTTCCGGTTTCCTGTAAACAGCTACCTCACTAAAATTCCATGGGAACATCAGAAGAACCACAACAAGAATATGGGACTAGAGCAAGGGAACTCAGAGGGGATTTTCGCTCTAATTCCAAGAACACAATGAACTGGAGGCCATGTGTGCAGAAACAAGAAACTTCTACCTGTTGGAGCATGCTGAGGAAATTGGATTGCATGTACAGTACGTCCCACATAGCAACTTCAGGTGAAGCCTAAATATCAGTGACCATCTCCCTTATTCCTGAATCCATATTACCGTATTTTCCGGCGTATAAGACGACTGGGCGTATAGGACGAACCCCCTACTTTTCAAGCTAAAACATAGGTTTTGGGCTATACTCGCCGTATAAGACTATCCCCTTCCGAAGCAAGGCAACACCGTTGAAAAACATCAGATTTGATTTAAATACCATAGTTTTTATTAAAGTGGTGATGACATACTTGTACGGTACTTAAAATCCTTAAAAATCCTCATCATGTTCATCATCTGACATCATGAGACATCAATGACATCTTGTGATACAGATGTAAGACAGTCATCGTATGGATCTAATTCTGAATCCGATGATGTGGACAAGTAGTCATCCTCCATACCATCCAATGAATTTGAAATGCCACACTTCTTGAAAGACTTGATGACTGTTTCTGGATCAATATCATTCCAAGCTTTTATTACAAAGTTACATAAAACATCCAACTGTGTAACATGCATGTTTCCTCCTTTTGTGAATGACTTTTCGCCGCTAACCATCCATTCATTCCACTGTGCTCGAATGCGATCTTTAAATGGCTTGTTTAGGCACACATCCAGTGGCTGTACCAACTATGTCAATCCAGCAGGAATAACTGTCGCATCTGTGTTTATTCTTGCCAGCCTTTCCTTTGTGCTGGTAGTTAAATGAACCCTGAACATATCCCACACCAGTAGGCTACGTTGTCAACGAAGTCTACCTGGTCGCCTACTCCATACATTATCAAGCCATAGCTTTACTTCTTCTTCATCCATCCAGCCTGAAAGAGTGTATCAATGTGCCTTAATGAAATATAAATATCCCAGAGAAATACATTTCAGCTAGTGCCCACCTTACAATGGAATACGGTCTCTTGAAATTACATTAACAAGTCATACATTGATAATTACAGACATATTAACACATCTCATTCATACCTTCTGGACACTTAACAGTTAGACTTTGCATATAGATGACACCTGAATACATTGACAATTACAGACATATTAACACATCAGACAGCTCAGCATAGACGGGACGGCCCTTCCACAAAAGATACTCCAAACACAAGACGTCTCACATTTACATCAATGTGTTAGGGACAACAAAAACCTTTTCATGTATTTTCTTAGTAGATATATTCTATTGTTAAACTGACCCATGGATTGTACACCAGTTTAAACTGTTTTTTCCCGCTCAAATGGCCCATAAATATGTGAGCTGAAATGAAATAAATCAGATGTATTTCCATTAAAACTTGAGTGCTGTATGCTTTTACATCTCCTGGCCAGAGGAGGGAAAATTCACTGCACAAGGGAGTCAGAACTGAAGGGTCTTAGGTCCGGGACCTAAATGCAAAATCATCTTGCAACTGCCTCCTGACGTGAACGAGCTAACAGTTTGGTGTCAGAATGCGGGATCTGCCATATACAGTATCGGGTGAGTAATTATTTTTTTATTATTGCCACCCTATACTGTCAGAGCGGATTAACAGTACCCGGTTAGCGCTACTGTAGCGCCTCCCAGGAATCTGATATTCATAAAGATAATAGAGGGTCTGATCCCCCGGTTAGAAAGATAATAGAGGGTCTGATGCCCCGGTTAGAAAGCAGTACTGTGTGTGATAGTGAATTTTCCCTCTAAACATTGTATATTGCTGTATAGACACTTAAGTGTATTTTTAGTCGCTATATATAATTGCATGCCATTGTATAGATGAATATGTAGATTGTATGTGAGATTAAGCTTAGCTTGAAGGTATAAACTTGCCCACTGAGAATAATTAAAAGCAAACCATAAATTTGGTATAAATAAACCTAATTAGAAAGACGCAGGAAACCACATAAGCTGGAAACTAGGTCTAAATACTGACATCACCATCCCTAGATAAAACCTTCAAACTCAGCTAATCTCACTTTATATTCTGAGCTTAGAATAATGGGCAATTCTCAAGGTATGGAGAATCCCAAGGGAAAAATGAAATTTAAGGTTAGAACTAAAAGTCATGTTAAAGAAAATTGTATGAAAATTGTATCGTGTATGGGCAACCTTAGTCGTGTAGAGGTGTCTGAGATCCATGGATTGTTATGTTGTGTTAGTTTTAATAATGTTCCTAAAGTGCTGTATCAGCAAAACATTTGATAACACTGAATGAATACTGGTTGCATAATGATTTGTTTTGTGTTTATTACTTATGTTTTAAAGTGATGTGACTTTGCCACAAGTACAACTAAAGGTAACAAATCAGTGCTATGCTGATCATGGCAAGTGTGACCTTAAGAACTAAAATTGTATTTCTATTCTTAAATCGTGAGCAATTTGAACTTTGTAATTGAGGTAACTATTGACTTTTTTAAAAAAAAAGAAAAAAAAGAAAAAAGTTTTTGTGTCTTTCAGCCCACCATGGGCACTGAAACCCCCCTCCCTTCCGTGACACACGTTAATTGCAAGGCTTGGGAGTGTAAACAGCTGTATTGTCATGCAAATTGACTGAGCCGAGTAAATTTTAAGAGGAAAGTACAAAAGAATATGTTAATTGTATATACAGATGTGTATTAACTATAATTTTTGCTTTTGTAGAAAAAAACAGTTTTGGAAGAATGTTCCAAATGGGTTCAATATGGTGAAGTATAATTTTCTTGTAGTCAAATGGGAAATGACTAATGTGTATTTTTGAGCTGCTCATTTTTTAACCATGGTGAACAATAATAATTATTTTTCTTTAAATTTATGGTATACCATACCAAAAAAAAAAAAAAAAAACAGAAATCCACGTGGTAATAATAAATTTGACGTCAACAATTTTTGGTATTAGAAAAGTGCACTGTTAAAACATCTAAGAAAGAAAATGTTTAAAATGCTTGCTGTACGCTAAATTCCTCTAACCTTTGGTTTATTTTTAGGAGGAAAATATAATATATAAGATATCTGTTGGTGCCGCCGGATTTCCGGTGAAGTGCGACGGCGCTGTTGATGCGCATGCGCACTTCGGAG
This sequence comes from Pelophylax lessonae, assembly GCF_965119305.1. Taxonomy (NCBI): domain Eukaryota; kingdom Metazoa; phylum Chordata; class Amphibia; order Anura; family Ranidae; genus Pelophylax; species Pelophylax lessonae. The sequence goes on along the minus strand of NC_138771.1, from coordinate 508,925,216 downwards.
GGACTGGGCGCCTGACGTCGGATGCCGCTATTGCGGCGCCGTGACGTCTGATGCGCCTGGAGACACATAAGAAGCCGGCGCTGCCATCATGGCGGCGTCGGCTTCTTGTGCTCCATGCAAAGAGGACAACGGCTAGGCGATCCATGAGGTAAATACAAGAGCTTGGACGGCTATAGGATATACTGTCATTCACCTATCTGCTTTGAGATATCCTTATTTTAACCCAATCCCCTGCCTGTTTATGGCTTATGTCTCTGCAGGACCATTCCCCCCTGATTCATTAGGGGTATTCTGAGATGAAACCGACCACCCTCCGGCTGGATGGGTCGGCTCTACTCACATTTATATGTATATAACCCAAGCAACCAGGAAAACCGCCCTATGGTGAGATTCTTGCTGGATCTATCCAGCCTCACCTGAGCCTCCAGGTTATATTATATGCTAGACTATACCTTCCAAAAACGGCCTTTGTCTACATACAACCTCTGTGATGTCCTTGCTCCCTCTCTGCATGGTTTAAGCATCGCTATATCCATTAAAAGGTGATCATTATATCCTAATATCAATTGCCAATGTATATCTACACACCCTGTCTTTCCCTCCTTTTCTTTTTTACCCCTATAATCCTCCCCTTCTTCCCTTGATCTCCTCCTTTCCTTTCCACCCTCATCCCCCCCTTTTTTCTCCCTCTCTGTTCTCCTGTGCTCCCCTTCTCCTTCCCCACATATACATTGACAGAATTTATGGATATACCAATTTCTTAATGCCTTTATCTTTCTATACTAATACTAAGGTCTCCCATACCCGCCGGTGAGACACTATTGATGATCCTGCTTTCTCCATTAGACACACTTTGCTCTATGGTGACTTCAGGTAATATGGACATTCCTCCCCATACATTTGGCTTAATGTCTTTAAGATTGCGCAACTGTTTATAAACTATGTTTTTGGCTCACCCAACTTCTGCTTTACTTTATAGAATCGTGTTTTTTAAAAAATTATTGTTTCTCCTGAAGAAGCGGCTCAGTCCGCGAAACATGTAGAGAAAAATTTGTTCTGTGTATTTTCAAACCAGTATCAGTCACTTCTGATTGTATGTAATTATTGGCAATTTTGTCATTGTGCATATTTGTTTGCTTTGTCTTTTATATTAAATAAAGATATGTCTTTTTAACAAATGATATTCTGATTTTATAACCATTAGATATTGGTACCCAAAAATCCAGAATTTTTCCCACTTCCCCTTCCCTTCTCCCATTGAGTACCTCTCTAACTGGGGAGTTTGAGGTCTCTCTTATCCCTATATCCCATTTTAGATATTGTCTACCATCTGGAAGTTGGTACCATTCATAAGTAAATTACCCTAGGCATCTAATACGAGGAAAATATAATGTTTTGTTACTAAATTTTTTTGATGCTTATTTCTCAGATAAATTCTATGCCCTGGTTTTATTGATTTAAGACTTTCAGAACAAAAGCAGATCACAGCCTTCAAAGACAATTCACCAATGGAAGTATTGTTTCCAAATTGTTTAATTCTGGTTTATTAGACTGTTTTCATATGTAAATGTTTATGGATTTCACCCCCCCATATAGCTAATATTGGTGTTGTACTGCTTGTAGCAGTTTCTAGATTCTTATTTATTGGTTGTCAGATATTTGATGTGTTCTAATCTGACATATATGAGCTATGGCATTAATGAGTTTCTATGCCTTAGATAATTAAGCATCTCCTGTCTTATACAGTTTTTATTATATTGTGAGATGGAAGAATAGGATGGAATTGGATAAATTGTTGCTCTATTTTTACACCTATAGTGTGCTAAGAATTATAATGAATATATGTCAGTGTTACTACAAATTGTTAAGGTTACTTTGGTATTGCTAAGATTTAAAGTTTAAGACTAGGTAACCTCCTGTTGTTGATTCAATTAGCTGCATGGCCAGCCAAGCCATCTCCTTTCATTCTAAGGTGACTCATTGCCCCAGGCTTTGTATATTAATGTTCCTAGTAGTCAAGCCTTGTGTCTCCAAGTCTATTTCAAACCTGTTTGGTTTCAATTTCCTGTTTGGTGTCACTGGGCAACTGTACCATCTCTTATAAATTTCTGTTTGCATGGGTACTCACTTCTAGATGTTTTGTGTGTCTCTGTGTGTCCATGTACACAAGACAGCTTGAATTTTACTCCCTACTGTTTAGTGATCCCAGCACCTTAGCCATGCAAGGGATTCTCAGTTGTCTATTGGCCTTTAGTTCTAGGTAGCTGCCTGCTTGGGTGAGTAAGAGGACTGCAACCTGGGAACTGGCTGCAAGTTAACCCATCTCCACCTTTGGAGAAGACAAGGCAGTTCCTTAGACTTTGCACCTCAACCCTTCCAAGGGCCCTCACCATTGTTGCATGTGTGGACATGCTGTGTTCTCCCCAGGTAGTGCCATTAGGTATCCTTCCTGTCTTAAAATGACCTGCCTTCCTGTAAGCCCTGAACCCCAGTGCTGCAAGTGGTTCTTACTAGCATTTATTTTGCTGCCTGCCTGTAAGACCAGAAGCCCAGTGCCGCACTATACTCCTGCCATTCTTGTAAATCTTGTATTCTGTGCTATCCAAGTTCTTGTCTCTGTACTTACCTGCTATTCTTGCTGAAGTCAGAATGACTCCAGACCCAAGAACCAAGCTATCTCCCTTTGAAATTTTGACCCTTCCCAACCCCATGGGCAATGAATCCATGAATTCTCATACCTGGAGATCTGCAGCAGATGCAAGAGGAATATGTGGCAAAATTCATTGAAAAATTAAACAGTGATTATGGTGATATTTCGCTCTCGTTTCCTTTGTCAACGGGTGCACCGACCCACCCATTCAAGCCTGGAGACAGAGTCCTGGTGAAGGCCCTCCATAAGCTGAAGTCACTAGACCCACACTACGGACCTCCTGCGACAGTTCAAGCAGTGACCAGAACAGCGGTATTGACAGATGACTCCCCGGTTTGGATGCACGCATGGCGACTGAAGGAAGGCCCACCTCTGGATCCCACGACTGCAGACCGAAGATTGTGATGAGTACCAGATGAATTCCAGTTGGATCCAGACAGACGCATTGGTACAATGCCAACGGACACCCCTACTCCTGGAAGACTTCCCATCCGTGCAGCAGTGGTACTCTTTGTAGCAAGCTCAACACTAGTAGCCACTGTCTGGTTACTTGCAACATGTGCTCACCACCCGGAGAACCTCTCCTCATTATGCCCTTCCTCACCCCAAGACACGAGAGAGACACAAGACATTCATGTCTCCACTTTACAGTTGAAGTCAAGCCTATTGGACACAAAGGATAACATATGGATGTTTATTGCTGCCAACATACTGAACTCTTCTGATTTTTGCCTTTCTGATCACTACAATTCCAATGATTTGTTCTCTACCTGCCTGCTAGCTGTTCCTACCCCAGTTAATGTTTTAAAAGTCTATTATAGTGGGGTGTGGGCCGACTCAAGTATGGAAGACACTGATGTATACACTCATCCAAATCTATATGCTTATTGTAGTGACAGATCCTCATATTCACTCACAGAAACAATGGTAGAGGTAGATACAGGATATGTAACCTCCGCTGAGGTATGTTACAACATGACCTGCAATAGAAGTTATATCCCTATGTGCACACAACCAAGTCGCCAGCCTACATACACCACAATATAATGTCACCTGTTTAGAACCTCATCTGTGCAAGTCAGTTACCAATAATATGACGTGCACTCATACAATAATGTAACCCAGTTACGTCAAGAATGTCCAGCTCCCTAAGGGATGGTTACCATCATGTGGGACTCATATAAAAAATGAAGGGATTTCCAGTCACTACTTACCAACCAGCCAGCAACCAGCCAAATTAACCTGTCTAACAGTATGCGTTAAAAACAGGGGTTTAGTTGCACACATTTGGAAATACATGCGTAAGCTGCAGGCCGCGCCAAGGCACCCTGATATCTGCAGTCCCTAACTCTACCTTTAAAGAGTCTCCACAATGGGAGCACATGCATTCTGATGAGATAGATGGAGGACAGGTGACTGGAGGGAGCCCACCCCTCCTTAAAGGCGCAGGGTCACACTGAACACCCAGGACATAGCACAATGGCAGCGAAGGTGTCAGTGCGTTGCCTGACCAATATAAACGTTATACGATATTGCAAAAAGTGGTCACCTCCTCCACCTATAACTGGTCTAGATAGTAAGGAGCACTGGAAGGGCAAACGCAGATCAAAAACGAAGGGATTTCCAGTCACTACTTACCAACCAGCCAGCAACCAGCCAAATTAACCTGTCTAACAGCATGCGTAAAAAACAGGGACTCGCTGTTCGCTCTTTCCTTGGAGCCGTTTCTGGGAAGAGTGCGGGCCAACCCCGACATCTCGGGAGTTAGGGTTGGAGGCCTGGAGTGCAAAGTATTGGCCTACGCCGACGACATGCTCTTCTCCATCACGAATCCGGCGATCTCGGCACCTAACCTGATGAAAGAACTGGAACGGTACGGCCTGTGTTCTAACTTAAAAGTGAATTTTCACAAATCTGAGGCTCTAGGGGTGGGCATTCCGGCCCCCCTTCTGACGCACCTGTCCTCGACTTTGCCTTTCAAATGAACCCAGGGAGCTCTGACATACCTCGGGACCCAGATCCCTTCGGATCTGTCTAAAATCTATGAGTTGAACTTCCCCCCCCTCCTGACCCATATTCGTGGCCTGCTGCAGTCTTGGAATACCGGACTGCACTCCTGGTTCGGATGGTGCAACTTGATTAAGATGTCGATCCTCCCTAAGATTCTGTACCTGCTGCAGGCGTTGCCTGTGAGGATTCCGGCCTCCTTCTTTGCTCAAACCCATAGCGCCTTTCTGAAATTTATCTGGACTCACGGGAGACCTAGGCTTTCTCGTGCCCAGTTGACCCTGCCGAAGCACTCTGGGGGCCTGGCCCTCCCTGACGTAGCTAGATACCATCAGGCGGTCCACCTTGGCCGGCTGATTGACTGGCGGAGACACAGTGCTGGTAAACTGTGGGTGCAGCTGGAAAGGGGGCAGACCGTCGCCTCCCTGGAGGGGTTACCGTGGGTCGGTGGGGACCTACCCCGAGGCCTCCGGGCGCACCCCACGATAGGCGTGACGATTGCAACCACTCGACGCCTCCTGTCCCACCCCTCCGTCTCCACGCTGACGTCCCCGCTTTATCCGGTTCTGGGTAATCCGGAGTTTTCCCCGGGGATGGAGGATCCGGCATTCCGCGGGCTGGTGACCAGGGGTATCTCTCAGGCCGTCCACTTCCTCAGGGGATCTCGGTGGCCGACAATAGAGGAGCTGATGTCGGGTGGTGGCTCCTTTCGGCTGGGGTTCTGGCACGCCGCCCTGGTGCACCACTACCTTCGCTCTTCGCCGGACCCGTCATTCGCTCGGGACCTCACTCCGTTTGAGGAGTACTGCGTGGGGAGTGGGAGCCTGTCCAAATCCTACGGCCTGCTGCTCACCCCGGAGGAGGACTATGTCCTGCCTGGGTTGGGCAGGTGGGAGCGGGATCTTCAGTTGCATCTCACCCCGGCGCAACGTCTGAAAGTATACACCCTGGCTTTGAAAACGCCGACCTGCGCGAAACTGCAGGAATTAAATTATAAAATTCTTACTCGGTGGTATAGGGTTCCCTCTCTCTTACACAAGCTCTTCCCGGACACGACGGACCTTTGTTGGAGATGTCAGAGTGAAGTGGGCACGATACTTCATATCTTCTGCTCCTGTCCCCGACTACGCTCCTTCTGGCGGGATGTCCGGGCTCTCCTGGGGGAGCTGTCGGACCGGGTTATCCCGGATACTCCGGAATTCTTTCTTCTCCAAGTCTCCTCTATGCCAATCTAGAAATGTAAGAAATCGATTATTCCCCACGTACTGAGTGCGGCCAAAGCTTGCATCCCGATGCTTTGGAAAACGACCAGAGTACCAACCATTAGGGACTGTATGCACAGGATGGAGGAAATCAACCGAATGGAGGACCTCACCCTTACGAGGCAGCATCGCAGGGAATGCTACGAGAAGATTTGGGGCTACTGGAATGTCTTTGTACTGTCAGGTCTTAAGGTCTTAAGGGCAGGTCTATGATGTGCGGTTAATCTCCACCCCGGAGATGCCTGTGGGATTGTCCATGCGGGGAATTTCCCCCTCTGATCCTCTCCCCCCCCGTCCCTACTTCCTCGCCTTCTTTCTTTACCTTTTCTGAGTTTCGCCCGGGCCCCTCGGGCTCTGTTCTCACTTATTTCTCCTACCTTCTAGTGAAAATCGGGGAGCGACGGCCGGGAAAGGTTTTTCTTTTTCCAAACTATGGTTTTTCCACATGTCCGTGGTGGTGCCTGGTTATTTGTGATTCCGGCTGGATATGATTGCCCTTTCCCCGGCACCGGGGATGGGCTCTACGACTACGCCAGGACCCCCATTGTTCACTGATTTGATATTATAGCTTGCTTCTCCTTTTGATGCTATGTTTGCTACACATTTCTGTACAATACGTATTGCAGATTGTTTCTCGACTGTTGTTCCTTTTCCACAAATAAAATATTTGAAAAAAAAAAAAAAAACAGGGACTCATAGTTGGACATATATCCCAGGAAATATAACAGGGGGTCCATGCACTCTCTCACGGCTCTCAGTAATCCTACCCCCAAAAAAATCAATTGCCCACTCACGGTCCCCTAGATCTTTGGGATACCCTCTCCCAAGCAACTGTGACTCAGCAGTACATTTGCTCTCTGAAACTGAATATATTTCTTTGGCTATATCCCTAGTTGGAGTCCTAGGCCTTGCTACGGAAAATCACAGACAACTGAGTAAGGTCGCCTGTGCTCTTGCAAAAGGGCTCAACCACACATCTAATGCTCTGGCTGAATTATTAATGGATCTCCAGGGCACTAGACAGGCAATATTACAAAATAGGCTGACCATTGATTATCTGTTGCTGAAGCACAACATGGGATGTGATTCTTTCGAGGGTATGTGTTGTTTCAATCTGAGTGACCATTCAAAATCTATACAAAGTCATATCAAAACATTAAGTGAATTAGCAAAGGAAATTAAGGAGGATATCAGTAGCAATTGGTGGGACTGTTTTTTTGGGTGGCTGCCTGGAACTGCATTTATCCAACGGATACTAATGACCTTAGTGGGGGTGATTGTGGGTATCATCATGTTATGCTGTTGTGCTCAGTGCATCCCTAATGTCATATCTATGTGTAGGACATGTATACTTACAGCAAGAGCACAGCAAACATACCCAGGAGGGCACATAGTGCTATTCTCAGACTCTAGGTGACCCCACCCTTATGAATAAGGTTGGGATCAAAGGTTGGGTTGAAAGAGTGTATCAATGTGCCTTAATGAAATATTAATATCCCACTTTCCCAGAGAAATACATTTCAGCTAGTGCCCACCTTACAATGGAATACGGTCTCTTGAAATTACATTAACAAGTCATACATTGATAATTACAGACATATTAACACATCTCATTCATACCTTCTGGACACTTAACAGTTAGACTTTGCATATAGATGACACCTGAATACATTGACAATTACAGACATATTAACACATCAGACAGCTCAGCATAGACGGGACGGCCCTTCCACAAAAGATACTCCAAACACAAGACGTCTCACATTTACATCAATGTGTTAGGGACAACAGAAACCTTTTCATGTATTTTCTTAGTAGATATATTCTATTGTTAAACTGACCCATGGATTGTACACCAGTTTAAACTGTTTTTTCCCGCTCAAATGGCCCATAAATATGTGAGCTGAAATGAAATAAATCAGATGTATTTCCATTAAAGCTTGAGTGCTGTATGCTTTTACATCTCCTGGCCAGAGGAGGGAAAATTCACTGCACAAGGGAGTCAGAACTGAAGGGTCTTAGGTCCGGGACCCAAATGCAAAATCATCTTGCAACTGCCTCCTGACGAGAACGAGCTAACACAGCCTTTTTCATTCACATGTACAAAAACTCCAACAGGGAGCTTAATTTTCGGCATTGTTTTTCTTTTGAAAATAATCATTGGTCTATTGGTCTTAGATTGGCGCCATCAGCTGTACATGCTAGTACCACTGTAAAACTGGACTTCTCATGTCCTGTTGTTTTAATCAACACTGTTTTTGCACCTTTTGAAATGACCGTTTTATTTCCAACCATATCGAAATTCATTGGAGTTTCATCCATAATTCCGATATTACTTAACGCATAGCCGTGTTCCTTGTGGTTGTTTATTACATATCGAGTGAAATTACTTACTTTGCCGTCGAGATCTGCAGGTAATTTTTGTGCAATTTTGGTCTTTTGCCTCAGTACCAGATTATGTATTTCCAAAAACCTAGTACACCAGGATACAGTGGCCCTAAATCCTTTGCTGTGATCTGGGTTAGATTTGGCCCACTGAAGTGCAAATAAACGTAGGTTGTTTCATATGGGCAACAGACGAAAAACGGATTCAATATCCCTCTTCGCCAACAATGCCTCCCCCCGGCCATATCACTTAACCCAGCTGACCGCTGTATCAAAAGAGGTATACGACACTGATGTTAAATCAGGCTCATTGACCCTTATTTAACGTCAGTGCCGTATACCTCTTTTGATACAGCGGTCAGCTGGGTTAAGTGATATGGCCTGGGGGCATTGTTGGCAAAGAGGGATATTGAATCCGCTTTTCGTCTGTTGCCCTTACATCCGGACAGCCAACGGTTGCTGGTTGTTTTTGGGGGTGGGAGTTTTTATTATTGATTGTTGTCTACCAATGGGCAGCTCCATTTCGTGCTACTATTTTGAGACTTCTAGTACCTTCGTTGAATGGGTGGTATGGGAGGAATCACAGGTACGATCAGTTCAGCATTACCTTGAAGATTTTCTTTTCATCGGCCCTCCGAATTCCACGATTTGCATGGTCTTGTTGCATACTTTGGAAGGTGTCGCACCGCGGTTCGGGATCCCTCTGGCGCCTGAGAAGACGGAAGGTCCTTTCACAGGGATTCAATTCCTGGGCATCTTCATTGACACACAAGTGATGGAGTTTCGCCTGCTGCTTAAAAATTTGGATGATCTGCGGCTGGTGGTTGGAGCGTCACTGAAAGCAAAGAAAATTAGGCTAAAACAATTGCAGTCCTTGCTGGGTAAGTTTACCTTCACCTGCCGCATCATACCCATTGGGGCGCATTTTCTGCCGTCGCCTCAGTACTGCTGCTTCTGGGGTGAAAATGCCACATCACTACATTAGGCTGTCAGGGGAGCACAAGGCTGATCTACGGGTGTGGGACAATTTTATGACCTCTTACAATGGGAGGGCCTTGTGGATGGCCCCGATGGTGGCAGCTTTTGACATTGACCTGTATACCGATGCTGCAGGCAGCTTTGGTTTTGGGGCACATTGTCAGAGCATAGCCTGATAAATGGCGAGTCGCAGGGTTTTTGAGCAACCTAGTGTTGTTGGAGCTTTCCCCATTGTGGTGGTGGTGGTAGATTTTCGGGGATCTAAGTTTCAGGATTGCCAGGTTTGCTTTCATTGTGATAACATGGGCGTGGTGGCAGTTGTGTCCAGTCTGTCTGCCTCATCTGCACCTGTGGTACACTTGCTGCATTACTTTGTTCTTTGTTGTTTACCTTTAAATTGATTTGTGAAAGCTATACATGTATCAGGGGTGGAGAATTCCATTGCTGATGCTTTGTCTCGTTTTCAGTGGGACAAGTTCTGGAGGCTCGCACCAGCAGTGGAGCAGCGGGCGGTTCCTTGTTCCAAACGTCTGTGAAAACTGGCATTAAAATAGCTGGGACCCTAGTGCAACACTCGGTGAGTAAGGGTACCTGGGCAGTGTACTCGTCAGTTTAGAAGGAATGGTCTGGATTGGTGAGTTCCGTTGGTGTTTGCTTTCACTTTCACTGCTGTTGTATTTTATTGGGACAGAGTTCGTCTTGGGCACCATCCAAAATGAACAGGGGGTTGGCTGCTTTGGCTTTCCTTTTCAAGCTGCTTGGCCTGCATGACATTACCAAAGACTTTATGGTGCCACAGGCCATGAAATGGTTTTGGCGTGGGCACATGGTACCAGATACAAGGCGCCTGGTGTCATTTTATTTGCTCCAGGAGCTGGTGGGAATATTGCCCAAGGTTTGCACCTCCCCTTATGAGGTGTAGTTATATACGGCAGTTTTGCCTTAGCTTTTTTTGGGGTGCTGCGAATTGGGGAGTTGGTGAGCAAGAACAAGGGCGGTGTAGGTGGGTTGAGGTTTTCGGCTATACATGTTGCTGACGATAGTGTCCAGCTCTATATCAGCAGATCGAAAACTGATCAGTTAGGGAAGGGTGTGGCCGTGACATTGTTCAAAGTGCTTTTGGAGACTGTGTGCCCGGTTCTCATGTTACAGCGTTATGTACAGATCAGGGGGTCTGTACAGGGGCCTTTGTTGCGGCATGTAGATTAATCATCCTTTTTTTTTAATCAAATCATTTTTATTGAGAAAAAGAAAAACATTTTTTTGTACATACAAAACTACAGTACGAGGAAATAAACCAACCAACAAAACATAAAGAGGAAAACAGTGCAAATGGTCATACATCAGCAGGGTGGGCACAACCATGCAGCAACATAATTAATGAGACAACCCAAAGACTGTACCAACAGGATACACCAACAAGTCCGTATTAAATGGCTGTGTACCCCACATGCGGAGATTAATCATCCTTGTCGCGTTTTCAGTTTGTGGCGATTATCAAGCATTGTCTGGTTGGGGCAGGCAGAACAGCTTCCCAGTTTAATACTCATTCCTTCCAAGTGGGGATAGCTACGGAGGCGGCTAGCTGGGGTTTGAGTCCTCAGGTGGTGAGACGTATAGGGAGATGGAAGTCAGACCATTTTAAAATTTATGACCGCCCTCATCTGCTGTAATACTTTTCGTTGTTCTTTTCTTGTTTTGTTTTTGTGTTTTGCTGGGTATTAGGGGCATAATATGGGGTCGTGTTCTTCCCAAATTCCATTATTATTCTAGAGTTGACAGGCGTAGTCGGACATTGTTGCCTGCCAGATTTGGCACCATGCTCGCTCTGTTGAGCGTTGAATAAAGCCAGGAATAAAGTGAACAGGGAGATAGGACAGTTTGTGTCTCGTCTCGGGGGCTTGGTAATTCGGCACCGGGAACTGGAGAATCAGACCGTTCGATGGTGTTCTCCTCAACGCTGTGGGCAGAGATGTCTGGTTTTTGGGCTTACAAGAGGGACTCTTCAGGTGTGGGGGCACTCACTTTAGTGAGGTGTCACTCAGGCTCGCGTGGCGGTTTGGGGGGTCTTTGGGGGGGTCAGTGAATAACCATATTGTTAAAGAATTGGGGGCCCATCTAGGGGATGGTTGGTTGTTGGTGGTTCTCCCAGGAGCTAGTTCCCCTGGGAGAAAGTCCAAAATGTGTAAGTCACAACATCTTTGAGCCAGATGGGGCACGGCTGAGGACATGGTCGATTATAGTCATAAAGTGAGCTTTAAGAACACCCAAAGACCCTCTCCTGGTTGCATTGTTGAATTTACATTGTTTAAGGGGGGAAGGGGAATATGAAGGATAAAATGGGGGATAAAAAGGATATTGCAGGGGATCGGCATGTTGGTAGAATATATATAATGTGGTATGAATTATATATAAAATAAAAGTACATGACATAGCATCAATGTAAAATAGTTTATAGAAAAGCCGATGCCCTATATAGGTATTAATGAGGTAAAACGGGAAAGAGGGGGGACAAAAGCGGGACTTTAAATGAGGTGTGCGAGTCGGTGGTCACAATAAAGAATGCAATTTTATAAAGATAAAGGTCTTAATGTATGTCATAAAGAAATAGCATATATGGCATGAACACATTGATACAGGTGACATCAACAATACATGTGTGAAATGGCACAATCCCAATGTAATAAAAGGCATCGTTAATACCAAATCATAACTCAAGAAATACACAATGAGAAAAATAGATCATTGATAAAAACATTAAAACAGGTAACATGTTAATATTGGTAAGGAGTGCATCCATATTAGACTCGACGCGTTTCGTGGATACATTCCACTCGTCAGGAGCCAAGTGCACCCCAAATCATAATTTCAAGGGAAGGTCATTTCATACAAGATGTTGTAGATGGGTGCTCCCAAGGGGTCAGAGAAGTCTGTTCCGGGAGCTGTAGGAGCCCAGACTGGGGACAAAGGCACACCACACAGGCATTCTACGATGTCATGAAGGTGACAAAGGTGTTTGGGAGATGATATCAAGATGTTGATCTCCAAGGATATCTATGGGTAAGGATGTTCGATTAACCACTTAAGCCCCGGAGGATTTGGCTGCTAAAGGACCAGGGTTTTTTTTGCGATTTTTTACTGCGTGACTTTAACGGACAATTGCGCGGTCGTGCGACGCTGTACCTAAACGAATTTGACGTCCTTTTTTTCCCACAAACAAAGCTTTCTTTTGGTGGTATTTGATCACCTGTGCGATTTTTTGATCACGCGCTATAAACAAAAAAAGAGCGTAAATTTTGCAAAAATAACAATATTTTTCACATTTTTTTATATGAAATTCCCCAAAAAAAAATGTAAAAATCAAAATTTTTTAACATTTTTCGGCCAATTTGTTTTATGCTACCTATGTTTGGTAAAAAAAATCGCAAAAAGCGTATTTTGATTGGTTTGCGCAAAAGTTATCGCGTTTACTAACAAAGGGAAAGATTTTTGTCATTTTTGGTGTTTTTTTTTTTAACGCATAATGGCGGCGATCTGCGATTTTTTTTCCGGTACTGCGACATTGCGACGGACAGATCGGACCCTTGACTGACATTTTTGACACTTTTGGGGGTATCAGTGACATTACTGCAGTAATCAGTGCTATACATATGCACTGTTACTGCAAAAATGACACTGGCAGGGAAGGGGTTAACTTTATTGGACAGGGAGGGGTTAAGTGTGTCCTAGGGGCGTGATTCTAACTGTGCAGGGACATTCCTATTGGTGTAAAAGCAAAGATCAACCGTTCTACATAGTAGAACGGACAGATCTTCACTTTTACACAGGGAGAACTGACAGGCAGCTTGTTTACACAAGCCGCTCTGTCTTTCTCCCTTCACAGGAGCGATCGTAGTGTGACTGGCGGACATCAAGTCCGCCGGTCACACGCACTGACTTGTCTGTGAACGAGCCGCGGCGGGCGCGCGCCCCGGCGGGCGCGCGCCCGCCCGCAATAGGCTCGCAAGTCAGTGACAGGCGAGTGACGTACCGATACGTCACTCTGCCTGGCCGGGGCTGACCGCCGCAGTATATAGTCGTGCGGCGGTCGGCAACCGGTTAATATAAAGAAAATTTTTCACTGTGACTACAGTGACAGGTAGGGAGTAATAAAGTTGATATAAAGGGTAAATCTAGAGGTAAGTATAAATACCTAGATGAATTAAATTCAATTAATCGAGGGAGATAAGCTGGATCATCTGAAAAACTTCAGGAATGCTGAAAAAGGAGAAAACTAATTGGTAAAAATATATAAAAATATGAGAGTGTATATATGTATGTTGGAGAATATATGTAAAAGGCCACACCCAGCAATGATATTGAGTGAAAAATGGTGACTGAATAAAGTGAGGTGCGAATTGTGAAAGCAAAAGTGAAAGGGTGAATAAAGGTGAAAAATGAGGGGGGGGGAAAGGGGGGGAGGTGCCTCAGTGCTAGGTAACAATCAAAAGAAATGGGAAAGCCATGGGAGTGAAAATTAAGGAATAGGGTGCAAAAGTGTCCAAACCACCAAGGGCAGTGATAGAGAATGTGAAAGGGTAAAGGTGCTCAGAGCAGCATCAGGGGGCAAATGAGGTGACAACAGGGAATGCCAGGAGGAATACCTAACGTCCGCAGCGATGGGGCTCCTAGCGTCACGTCCGTGCTCAAAAGTGGAGGAGGCGCTGTCATGTCCAGGATCAAAGCGCCGTCACGGATCCAGACAAACGCCACCTCCCTATGTATGAGCGCGAGAGTGGGATCACATGGCGGCGCGAGGACGCTATCAATAGACGTCACACGCACAGTATGGATGACGTGGCGCCGAGGCGCGACGGGGAGCCGCCCATACCCCCGAGCCCAATCAAAGGATGGGCAGAAGGGGGGGGGAGAAGGGAAGCCTATAGCAATCTATAAAATACGAATAAGTTACTACCCATGACAGAAAGGACATACTCGAAATAAATATGTATAAATAGATATTGCCAAGATAGTAGCAAGCCCAAAACAAAGGGGGGAAGGGGGCCTGCATATGGACCAACCGTGAACCAACCGCACACCTCCATCCCTATGCATATTCAAAAAATATAGCAAAACACAGGACAGACAAAGACAAAACCGACAGAGAGACAAAGACAGTTGGGACTTTAAATGAGGCGGTGCCTGCCCTGGGCAGGCACCGCCTCATTTAAAGTCCCAACAGTCTTTGTCTCTCTGTCTGTTTTGTCTTTGTCTGTCCTGTGTTTTGTTATATTTTTTGAATTTACATTGTTGAAATTGTTCCTTTTCTGTTATTTATTCATTTGTTAATACACTGGCTGCTGTGGCCGTTTAAACCCACGTCAGGCAGTTTGTGTCTTTATTATAAGTTTGAGGAGCGGAGGCTGACGAATACTCAAGTCAAGACTTACTCAGGCCACTCTATCCTAAGGGCAGCTAACTTTAAACCTTTATCTTGCAGGCCTAAACTTAGCCCCTTTGTTTGAGAACTCTCAAGTGGCATAGTTGATCCAAGCTGGTAATCTTGTTTTAGTTAGTTAAGAGAACTATCTATAAGAGAACCTGCAAGGTTAATTATACAGTCATTATTATGTTCATGCTGGTTGATTTTAACGTGCCATTATACTGTTATACGTTTATGACCTTAACATGCCAATACTCTCTGTTTATCTGTAATAGAGTTGGGAATCTAGTTCTTGTGTGCATGCTGAGGTTTACAGAAAGGTACACTGGTGATGTCAGTGAGGGTGAGACCTCACATAGGGCTGGACAAGAGCAGAGGACCCAAATTGCCAGTAGCTCCTGAGAGGGTTTCGCTACATACAGTATGTATAGACAATTTTTAAAGTTTTAATTTTAGAGTAGAGAACGTTTTATACTTTGCTGTCTGTGTACGACTGAGGGTTTTCCTTCAATTCCTGTCTGAGATGCAACAAGATGTTAGAGGAATTCACCCTCTTAGACAGTTGTCCCATAAACAGGTGTCCCAGTTACTGAAAAAACTTCACCTAACTTTTGTTCTGAGAACAGCTCTGCAATTTTAGATTTCCCTCCATTCTTTTTAATAGTGGCAATTGCCATAAGTCCAAATGTAGTGGTGAATTTCCCCAGTGAGGGACACAGACACAAAAAAAATGTAACACCTGGGACTGTTACAGGTGCTATATTAAAAAATGGCTACAAGATGGCATGTGTCAGAACTGTCAGAACTTAGTCATTTCAGAACACAGAAAGTTCTCCCAGGGAGTTCTGGTATTTTTATGCTGCTGGAGGAAATATTCAAGTACTTTTGGTGAAGCTGGACTACACTACCCAAGTTCTTTTAAAAAAAAGGAGTGGTCATTCAAAAGGAAAAGGGGGCGCACACTAAAGGGAAAGAAGGGGAAGTGCTGGGGATGACTGGAGGTAAGAGCGAGAACGAAGGCTGACTGGGTGCTACTGAGAGAGAGTGAAAGAGACCGAGTGGTGAAGTGACAACATTGCTGTGTGAAGGAAGCGGGAGCGCTGTGTCACCTGTGTGCTGACCTGCAGGAGAGACCCTGGCCATGCGCAGCTGAGGTGACAGACACTAGGCCGGAGCCTGCAGAGGACACTCAGAGCAAATACACTGGAGGTCGCTGCCAGACTGCTGATCAACAGAGAGAACAAGCCAAATATCTTTGCTGAACTGTCTGCCTGTTCATCCACACCATAGTTTAGAGTCCAGGGAAGTATCCCCCTCATAAAGACTTTCTCCTGCTAGGAGTCTATACTGTTGAACACAAAAGACATGTTGGGAATCTAGAGAGAGAAAAACTCTTCCATTATAAGCAAGGCTAATACCATCTGGAGGTACAATAATTCAGAGACTCCAGTAGTTCTGATAGATAGGAGCCGGATTATCGTCACCACTGCTTGTCCCATTGCTAAAGAACTGTTGGTTCCATGTTACCAGTTTCTGCACTCAGTTTGGATTAAAAAATAGCTGATGTACTTAAAGTGGGAGACATTTTGTAGGTGACTTATCTGCCCTACAAATAAACAGCTACTGCTGGGAATTTCCTACACAGGAACAATTACCGGTACTCTTTTCTTCAGATTAAATTCATATTTTTACTACCACTAGCTGCTACGCTGAACAGGAGGTCATTAAAGGGGAACGCTGAAGTTGATGCAACTTTCCTGTTTATGTTTTCTCACTTGCTAATAGTTTCACAGAAGAGAAGAAAACGAATGACTTCAAGTGCACCATCAAAAGAGCTCCAACATTTGGCCAATAATATGTGTTTAGTTTTACTAAGTTTTTCTAGGTTAATGTTGCAACAGTTAACTTTAGTCTTTGGCTCAGGACGTCCTTAAGATTTAGTTCCACTATTTTTTCCCTATTTATGTTCTCAGGGAGGACCTTTTCAATAACCAGAGCTGGGGCTGAACTTTTATATCTCTCTGTTCTGTAGGACTAAGTAAAGGAAAAGAGGTCCTGTCCTGTTATATACCAAACTTGCAATTGCAATTTAAGTCAAATGCTACTAAATAAGTAAATTATGTTCATGTTATGCTCATCAAAGTGTAAATTGTTCTCAAAACCTTGCCTTCTTTATAAAGATCTTGCTTGGTTCCCAAAATTACATTGTCTGTTCAGTCAGTAGCAGTGAGCCTGTTTGGTGGTGTCGGTGAAAGAGAGGAAAACTCAGTTGGGGCCTCAAGAGTGAACGAAAACCCTTCTACCAAGCGGCCCTCAAGGGGGTAGCGCTACAAAAATATGACAGAGTGTCTAACCCTTTCCTATTCTATCAAAAACTAAAAAAAAAAATGTTTTGCCTAGGAATACAAAGCTGTGTGTTCCCAGACCCACTGTCAAGAAAACTACCCATAAAGCTATTGTAAAGTTTACTATTGCAGCTAAACTTGGTCTGGGTGAATACACATGATATGTTAAAATGGGAATGTGATCCGAATACAGTATTAGATCTTGAGGATTGGCAAAAACTAACGTGATTTGCTTCCGGATCATATATTAATACTTCTCTCATAGAAGCAAACTGCAAAGTTTTACATCGATGGTACATGGTCCGACGAGATTGGCCTCTTACATTCTGGGAGCCTCTCCACATTGCTTTAGAGGCTGCTCCATTTCATTCCTCCACATTTGGTGGGAATGTCCAAAAGTCCACAGCTTTTGGGTTTGTGTCTACAATTTTCTATTTTTAATGATGGGCATGAACTTTAAAAAAAGACCCTCAACAGGCTTTAATGGACTGTCCTATTTTAGAGGCTCGACAGAACGTGAGAAGGCTGATCTCATTTGTGCTTTCAGTGGCCCAAAAGCAAAAGCCAGGTAGTGGAAAACCCCCACGATGTTGTTTGACCTGATCAAGCTTTACTGGATAATGGTCAGTGAGAAACTCTCTGCTATTCTTAATGACAAAAGGCCCTAGTTCGAAAAGACCTGGGAACCCTGGATCACCTACCTAACAGGAAATACCTAGAGTCCCAAGGAGCTTCTGGAATCCTGTCAGTGAGCTTTACCATTAAATTTATGGTTAATACACTACCTACTCTCTTCCTCTCTTTCTTCCAACTCTTTCCTTCCTGAATGTGGAGTTTATTACCCCAGACTAGATATTTGGGAGATCCTTGGATGAGTTGAGGATTTGCTATGATCCAGGGGGGTGGATGTCAAAGTTTTCTTCACTTCTTTTACCATGATGAATGCCATTGTTGGCTGATTTAGCTTGATAATGATCATTTTTTTTTAAATCTGACTATTTGTAACTGTTTGGAATGTATTCTTTAAAATCTGCCAATAAAAATAGTTGGAAACAAAAAAGAAAGTAAATGTACTTTCACCACCAAACACTTTGTTGCTGTCTGTCTGTTGGGAAAGAAGCACAAGAAGCACAATTGAATTGGACATCCAAAAAGCAATAAAGTACTGGGGGAGAAACTTTGGTTTTTTTAAAAAAAAGGTAAAATGACTAAAAAGAGGTCAAAATACAGGAACTTTATGAATTTATTCCTGTATACTGTATATAGGCCTCTTGGATAGAAAAAGAAAACACTAGAAAGCAAGTTACATGCAGAAATACAAGTGGCTGAGTACACCAGGGTCTTATTTTTCCTAATTTAACACAGTGATTTCTTAAAATATATATATGTAGCACTGCCCCCTACAGAGCTGCTGAATATTACACTATTACACCGGCAACGCCCTCCTGCCCCTGCTCGTTCACGGGGAAGGTCTGACAACTGCAATCTCTCCCTGCAGAGGGAGAAGGATGGTCAGCTGATGTAAACACAGCCACCCGCCCTGTAATGATCAAAGAGAACATGTGATCCTGCTATATAGGATCGCATGTCTTTGTGATGACTTAATAAGCCCAACCCCCCCACAGTTAGGATCGCTCCCCTAGGTACACATTTAACCCCTTGATCACCAACAGTATTAACCCCTTCCCTGCCAGTGTCATTATTACAGTAACAGTGCATATTTTTGGCACTGATTACTGTAGTAATGTCACTGGTACCCCCAAAAGTGTCAAAAATGTCAGTTAGGGGTCCGATCTGTCTGCTGCAATGTCACAGTCAATAATTGCAGATTGGCGCCATTACTAGTAAAAAAAAAAAACAGTCATGTCACCATGACGATCTTAAAGTGGTTGTAACCCTAACAAAAAAAAAAATCCTGATTCTTTAACCGCTTGCCGACCACCGCACGACTACATAATGCGGCGGTCAGCCCCTCACAGGCAGAGTGATGTATCGGTACATCACTAGCCTGGGAGGGTCTGGGGAGCGAGCGCGCGCCGCCGGCACCCGATGTCCGCCGGCCACTCTGCGATCGGCGGGGGAGAGGGAGAAAGTCAGGCAGCTTGTGTAAACAAGCTGCCTGTCATTCTCCTCGGTGTAAAGACACTGATCACACGGATCTACTATGTAGATCCGTTGATCAGTGTCCTTACAGCTCAAGCCACAGCCAATCACAGTAGAAAGCACGCCCCTAGAGACACACACAGCCCCTCCCTCCCAAATAAAGTTAACCCCTTCACTACCAGTGTACTTTTACAGTAACAGTGCATATGTATAGCACTGATTACTGTAGAAATGTCACTGGTAACCCCAAAAGTGTCAAAAATGTGAGTCAAGGGTCCGATCTGTCCGTCGCAATGTCGCAGTACCGAAAAAAAAATCGCAGATCGCCGCCATTACACGTTAAAAAAAAAAACAACAAAAATGACAAAAATCTTTCCCTTTGTTAGTAAACGCGATAACTTTTGCGCAAACCAATCAAAATACGCTTTTTGCGATTTTTTTTACCAAACATAGGTAGCATAAAACAAATTGGCCGAAAATGTTAAAAAATTTTGATTTTTACATTTTTTTTGGGGGGAATTTCATATAAAAAAATGTGAAAAATATTGCTATTTTTGCAAAATTGACGCTCTTTTTTTGTTTATAGCGCATGATCAAAAAATCGCACAGGTGATCAAATACCACCAAAAGAAAGCTCTGTTTGTGGGAAAAAAAGGACGCCAAATTAATTTAGGTAAAGCGTCGCACGACCACGCAATTGTCCGTTAAAGTCACGCAGTGCCGAATCGCAAAATACCCCCTGGTTGTTTAGCAGCCAAATCCTCCGGGGCTTAAGTGGTTAAGGCATGATAGACAGCACAGTGATTGTATTGTGTCATTTACCCCTCTCTTTGTTCTAAAAAACCTGGAATAAAACAATAAAATGTTTTTTAAATAGTTCCTGCGTCCCCTGTCTTCTCAGGAGTCAGCATTAGGACATTCAGTAATCCCAAAAATAAACCTTGATTAAAGGCATTATAAAATTATATAATCCGTTTTGTAAAAAGATTATAGAGTGTGCAGTGTGTCTCTTTTTGTAACTTTATAGTAGAAAATACCTTATTTACAGTGCCATTGGGTGCTCACATGACCCACCGGAGCTCTTCTTCCCCGCTTTCAGCACTGCAGAGTGAGGGGCCACTGACATAAACCGCGAGGAGAGGAGATCTACCTCAGGTCATATGAGCGCCCAGCACGCTGTAAATAATCTATTTTCCTCAATAAAGTTACAAAAAGGAGAGACACTGCACATTATATAATCTTTTTACAAAATGGATTAAATGTTTTTAGAACGACGTTAACTAGGGCTTATTTTTGGGGTAGGGCTTATATTGCAGCCATCCCCAAAATTAACGCTGGGTCTTATTTTCCGGGTAGGGCTTATTTTCAGGGAAACAGGGTAGACACAATTTTTGTGCAAACCAATCAAAATACGCTTATTGCTATTTTTTTTGCCAAAAAATTGTAGCAGAAAACAAATTGGCCTAAAATGTTAAAAATTTGTGATTTTTAATTTTTTTTGAGAATATCATATTAAAGAATGTGAAAAATATAGTTTTTTTTTTTTCAAAATTGTCGCTCTTTTTTTGTTTATAGCGCAAAAAATAAAAATCGCACAGGTGATCAAATACCACCAAAAGAAAGCTCTATTTGTGGGAAAAAAGGACCTAAATTTAGTTTGGGTACAGCTGTATCGCAAAATAGGGCCTGGTCAGGAAGGGGGCAAATTCTTCCGGGGCTAAAGTGGTTAAGGATATCCCTGGGTTACCCGTAGCAACTGGTTGCAAAAACTTATCACTTTAAGTTCTTGGCTCAGTCAATGATCAGTCCAGGGGATGTTGTTTTTGTGGTTTTATTGTAATTGGGATGGGAGAAGGGATGAGTGGGATGCTCCAACTGTTAAATATTCACAATGCTGAGGACATCTGACTTAAGAGTGCGGCAAGGCCGCTGCTTCATCCTGCCACTCAAATGAAGATAAGGTAAGTGTTGCTATGGTACTTCTCTTCAGGGTACTCCCCTAGTACCCCCTTTCTCTCTGTGCTAGCTGACACCCGTCCACTGACTTTACATTCCAGAGTGGTCCCCTTCCTGGGTAGACCCCTGGGCAAGTTCCTCTTTACCCACTGACACTGTTTTTCCAGATTCACTGATGCCTCAACTCCTGCAGTCAGCTTCTCCTGGACCTCTGGGTTCAGCCTCACATACACTGGTTCACCAGGCTGACTGCCTGTGACCACCATCAACTGTTGCAGAAGAGGAGGCAGCCGCCACCATCCTTCTGGAACCTGGCTTCCCGCCCAAAGACCCCTGCCTCGTGTGCCCATGGCTTTTTATACTCTGTCCCATAATGCACCACTGTCTGTTCCAAACTCTGGAACAGTACCAAAAGCCTGTGTATCATTGGTCAGGTTTCCCTCAGCATCCAACTTGCCTCCCCATTGGATCCGATGAGACCAGATTAATACACACTGGGCACACTGAGCAGACCTAACTATCAATCCAGCTCCCTGATAAGCAGAGTGCACCTATGTTTTGCCTGCTGCTCTTCTGTTAAGCAGGCAGAGCCAAAACTTCCCTCTCTGCCTAGCACCTGACTAGGAGGGTGCTACATATATATATATATATATATATATATATATACAGTCAGTGCGCTATTGCGATAGAAAATTAAGTGCAAAATCAAACACTTAACATTGCCAATATGTGCCCACATACAGTATGTAGCTAAAAGTGTACTATAGTGCAAATTTAAATAAAAATAAACGTAAAATCCATATATGATAATAAGCTCAACCGGTAACAACTCAATAGTTTCTGAGTAAACTGCATCCGTACAGATGGACAAAAAAATAAAAAATGTATAAAAATATATAATCTTCTAATAAAAGCTGAATAGGTTAAAAATGGTGAATAATACTGACTAAAACTGTGTATTGATATGCATAATATTAACAGATTTTACATTGATTGAGATATTCACTTTTCAGCACGATTTATTTTACACATGATTGTGACATCTTGCAATATAACGGAAAATTTATATCAAATACTTACCGTAATTTTCCTTTCCTGATGGACTCCATGGCAGCATACGTATCGGGTTTGGCCCCGCCTCCAAACCTACCCATAGGACCTCACTCCCATAAATCTTTGCTCCTGTTCAGCACACGTGTTCTGTAACTATCCTCCACAGAAATCCGGGAGGGAACTCCTGCTGCCATGGAGTCCATCAGGAAAGGAAAATTACGGTAAGTATTTGATATAAATTTTCCGTTTTCCTGACAGACTCCATGGCAGCATACGTATCGGGAAATAACTCGCCGTACACACAGGGTGGGCAGGTGCTGAACAGAAAAGTTTTAATGCATTTTGTCAAACAGACAGGACTTGCAAACCAAAATTCACAGAAGAAAGAGCCGCTGGCTCAACACAGTAATGGGATAAGAAAGTGTTAATAGAGGACCACGATGCTGCTCTGCAAATGACTTCAGGAGCCACATGTCTGGATACTGCCCAGGAGGTAGAGATGCTCCGCGTCGAATGAGCTGTAACTACTGCTGGAGGGGTCAAGCCCTTAGCCCTATAAGCCCACTGGATGGTCTGGATGATCCAAGAGGAAATGGATCTCGTCGAGGCTCTTGAACCTTTGTTTTTTCCATAAAAGGTAACGAAAAGATGTTCTGATTTTCTGAAAGAAGAAGTGGCATTTAAATATTTCTTAATACACTCTCCAACATCCAGCGGATGAACCGAAGAATCTTCCTCTTCCTGTCTAAAGGTTGGTAATACTGTTTCTATGTTTTCATGGAAGACAGAGGTCCTTTTTGGTCTCGCATCCAGCATGGGAATGAGCACCACTCTGTCAGGAAAAAAGGTTAAGAAAGGCTCTTGTGTCCCAAAGGACCCAATTTCCGACACTCTTTTTGCTGAGGTTATAGCCACCAGAAATACTGTTATCAGTGTAAGTTCTCTTATGGTCAAAGAATCAAACATGTCTTGAATTTGACTCGCCAGGAAATCCAGAACTAGTGGCAGATCCCACTTGGGAAACCTGGGTTTTCTCTGAGGTCTGATTCTCACTGCCCCTTGGAAGAACTGACGAATTAGGGCATGAGTGGCCCAGGAGATCCCTGTAAAAGCAGAAATAGCCGAGACCTGGACTCTGAGCGAACTCACTGATAGAGGCAAATCCAGTCCTGATTGGAGAAAGCTCAATACATCCTGGATCTTAATTGAAGATTGAGGATCAGGCCTTGTATTCAGTTGTGCAGAAAATTTTTCCCAGATTCTCTGATACACCCTGTTCGTTGAGCTTCTTCTAGCACTAAGTAATGTCGAGATTGCCGTTTCTGGACAGCCTAAAGCCTGTAACCTCCTCCTCTCAACATCCAGACCTTGAGATGTAAACGGTCTGGGCACGGATGGAGTACAGACCCCTGGGACAACAGGTCCGGTCTGAAGGGTAGCGGGATTGGATCTTGGACACTGAGTAGCGTCAGAAGGGGAAACCATGGCCTGTTCGGCCAGAAGGGAATCACCGCCACTACCTCCACTGGCTCCGACCTGAGTCTCCGAAGGAACTGCAACACAATCGGAATTGGTGGGAAGGCGTATGCCCTGTGGAATCTCCACTGATCCGAGAGTGCATCTATCCCTGATGCTTGTGGATCTCTGAATCTTGAGTAGTACTTCGGCAGTTTGTGATTGCAGGGGGAGGCGAAGAGATCTACCTCTGGAGAAAACCCCAATGTTAGGATCCAGTCGAACGTTTCCTTGTGAAGGGACCACTCGTTGTTGTCCAGATCCACTCTGGACAAGAAGTCTGCTTTGACATTCTGGACTCCTGGAACATAAACCGCTGAAAGATTCGAGAGATTTTTCTGTGCCCAGGACATAATCGGCTCCACTTCCCTCAATAGGGACCAGCTGCGTGTACCCCCTTGTTTCCTGATGTATGCCACTGCTGAGGTGTTGTCCAGGCGCAGCATGACAGGTTGGTCTTTTGTCAGGTGAGCAAATGCTCGAAGAGCTTGGAATGCTGCTCGGAGTTCTAGTATGTTGGATACTATTCCTCGAGTGGAAAACTCCCACCTGCCCTGTGCCACCTCCGACAGACAGTGGGCACCCCAGCCTATGTTGCTGGCGTCCGAGGTAACCACTACCCACGGAGCTGGTTTCAGAGAGTGGCAGTTCAGCAGGTGGTCTCTGCATAGCCACCAAGGAAGACTCGCTCTCATTGAAGGGGTTAGGAAGATGCGTTGATCCAGATGCCACGTATCCCATTGCTGAAGGAATCCCTTCTGAAAGGGTCTCATCCTCCATAGGGCCCACTTCACCATGGGGACTACTGCGACCATAGTCCCGATCACCTTCAGACATTGACGTGCCTGAAGATGAGAGGATGAGAGGGCAAAGCGAATCCTGTCTCGGAGAGTCCCTATCTTTTCCTCTGGAAGAGAGATAGTCGCCTTCTCTGTGTCGAACAGAGCGCCCAAGTAGATCAGGGACTGAGTTGGAATCAGGTGACTCTTCTCCTTGTTGAGTAACCAACCAAACTTCTGGAGAGTGGACACGACCTGCTCCAGATGAACTAATAGTTGGTCTCTGTCTTGGGACAACAGGAGTAGATCGTCCAAATAGTGGTGAAGACGAATACCTTTCAATCTCAGTAGGGCTACCACGGCCAATAAGATTTTTGAAAAGGTCCGTGGAGATGTTGAGAGCCCGAATGGGAGACAGATAAACTGAAGATGTAATCCTCCCACTTCGAACCGGAGAAACCTTTGAAAATCTTCGTCCACAGGGACATGAAAGTAGGCGTCTTTCAAGTCGATGGACACCATCCAATCTGCCGGCTGGACTGACTGCTGTATGGACAACAGGGTCTCCATTTTGAACCTTTCTTTTTTTATGAATTTGTTCAAGAAGGTCAAATCTATTACTGGTCTCCATGATCCGTTCTTCTTTTGGACCAGAAAGAGCGGAGAATATATTCCTTGGCCTCGCTCTGACTCTGGAACGGAGATGACAGCCCCTTGAGCAATGAGAGCTTCGACGTAAGAAAACAAAATCTGACGCCTTTCTTCTAGACATGGTATGGCAGTAGGCAGGAACCTTGAGCCTGGCCTCTCCTTGAAGACCCACTTGTGGCCTGAAGACACCGTCCTGACGGCCCAGGGGTCCTGAATCGAAGCCGCCCAGACATGTCGGAAGGAGCGTAGACGTGCACCCACCCGACATGTCTGAGCGGGCCCACCTTCAAAAGGACTTAGTGGGCTCGCGGTCCCCAGAGGAGACGTTCTTTGTCGTCTTCCTGGAAGACTGTCTGGATCTCCAGTTCCGGTTGAACTCCCGACCAGGTCTATAAGAACGAGCTTCCCTGGCCCGGTCAGGCACAAATTTTCTGGTAGGCTGTCCTTTCTTGACGTTGAACTGGCGCCGATCCTGGGGAAGAAACCCAGACTTACCGCCTGTAGCCCGGGCTATGGCCTCGTCCAGTTTATTCCCGAAAAGGGAGGACCCCTCAAAGGGAATACGGCACCAAACTTGCTTTGATGCCGGATCCGCCACCCAAGGGCGGAGCCAAAGAGCTCTCTTAGCTGTGACCGAGGACAGCATAACTCTTGCCAATAGACGGATCAAGTCTATGGAAGCCTCCCCAAGGAACGACGCGCCCAGCCTAAGCTCCTGGATTGGAGCGCTTCTGGCCACCTCCTCCGAAACCGATCTGACCGATTCGTCTACCACATCAGCCCAAGACTCCATGGCTTTGGATAGAGCAGCCAAAGCCAGGACTGGCTTACAGGCCATACCTGCTGTAAGGTAGATTCTCTTCAAATCAGAGTCCATCCTTCGGTCCAACGGGTCTTTAAATGAGACCGTATCCTCTAAGGGAAGGGTCACGTGCTTGACCAGTCTCATGACTGCTGCGTCGACTAGGGGAGGGGACTCAAGATGTTTCACATCATCCTCTTTGAAGGGGTAAAGTTTAGCCATCTTGGATACTAAGGAATTCTTTCGTTCCACCTTTTTCCACTCCTCCAAGATGATTTCACCCAACTCTCCCAGGAAGGGAAAATTAACACGCTCCTTATTGAGCTGTTTAAAGTACTTCTTCTGCTTGGGAGGGGGAACAGCTGACTCCTCCCAATTTAAGGTCTCTCTGACCGCTTTAACCAGGGAAGGCACCAAGGTATATTCAAAACCCACGCAGGGATCCTCATCTTCAGAGTCGCTACCTGACAAGAGCATCGACTGATGGCTTGTGTGGGCTGACTCGAAATCTTCCTGTACCTGTAGTGCTACAGGGGAGGGGCTTGGGGAAGCCGTTGCAGTGTCTTGAGAACGACTGACACCCAACTCTGCCAAAGAGTCCTTAACCACTCTCTTGACCAAAGCCTCAATGCGCTGATCGGAAGTATCCCTTTCTCCCGCAGCCTGGGAGAAACATCTATCACAGAAAAGCTTCCTCTCCGGGACACTAGCGCCACAGCCTCTGCAACCTGCTTTGTCAGGTCTCCGTGCGTGGCTGGCTGAAGTAGATGATTTTTGATGATGTGAGCCCGAACGGGACTTTCCTGTAGAGTGCCGGTGGCGAGAGCTTGAGCGTCTTTCACTTCTTTGAGAAGAGTGCCTAGTCTCTGAACGAGGAGGGCTGTGAACAAGAGAAAAAACAGAAAAAACAGACAGGAAGCTAGGAACACTTGAGTTCCTACCCCCACCCCCTATAACCCACAGCCCCACTAAGAAGCCCCAAATACCTGTTAGGGGCGGGCTGACCACCGGAGGGCAAAGTAGCTTCCATTCTGATGCTGACCTACAAGAATGAGCCGGACAGCAATGTCAGAAAACCAGCAAAAGAGGAGGGGGGGGGAGGGGGGGGGGGGCTCCCAAACTGGGGCCAGTACTCACCAAGAACCAGAGGTTAGCAGGCAGAGCGGCAGCGAACAGCAGGCGTCCAAAAACCGATCAGATGCGGAGTATGGAACACCCAGTATCAGTAGTGTGTATAAACACAACACTGCTGACAGTTCTGGGGTTTAAATATGGCGCCTGGTGACGTCATCAGCGCTCGCCGCCGACGCCAACTCACTGCGCATGCGCCGCGCTCTTACTGCGCACGCGCGAGAGCCAAGCCTCGTTCTGGAGGCGCCACACATGCGCAGTAGCGCACCGCACCGGCGGCCGGTCAGGAAGTGAACCGCTGACCGGCCCCGGACCACTAGCCACCAGGGAAGGCAGGAAAGACCAGGTAAGAGAAAACATATAAACAAAGGCAATATAAGCATACAAAATAGCTGCCATGGAGTGTACTCACGAACCACAGACCACCAGGGATGGATGCACACCGGACTTATCTCTTTCAAGGGTACCGGCCACCCGCAGCAGCTGGGCTTTTTGGCCAAGGCTGCTACATCTTCGCCCCTCCTCCATACCCCGCAGCAGCTGGGGCTTATTGGAGAGCTCCATACCCGACAGGTAGAGCCATTCATCACCCGGAATCCATCTTCAGGTAGGATATCAGGTAATCCTTTGGAGGACAAAAAAAGAACACGTGTGCTGAACAGGAGCAAAGATTTATGGGAGTGAGGTCCTATGGGTAGGTTTGGAGGCGGGGCCAAACCCGATACGTATGCTGCCATGGAGTCTGTCAGGAAATTTTATTTCACATTTGCATCCAATTAATTTATATATATATATTGGCACACATTTTTTATATTTGGATTTATTTGAAATTGATTTTTAGCATTTCTCCACCTTGTCGATACGTGATTTTGGTAGGAATAATAGAAGTGTTCTTTTCACCTACTGTTCATTCACATGTATTATCCATTTGTTTATTTATTTTGACAAAATTTGAAACATTTTGTCACATATTGAGTCAATTGTCTCATTATCACTACACATACCAACACTTGCACCTATTATAGTATATCTTAACTCATTCAGCACCATTTGGAGTCATTATTTTTATCACACACCACAACATATAGATTTGTCCATCTGCACGGATGTAGTTTATCGTTTTAAAAATTAGCGTTGAATTTTGTTTCACTATCAATACACAGTTTTAGTCAGTATTATTCACCATTTTTAACCTATTCAGCTTTTATTAGAAGATTATATATTTTTATATATTTTTTATTTTTTTGTCCATCTGTACGGATGCAGTTTATCGATTTTCTATGAATTAGCGCCGAATTTTTGACAGTGGGGACACTGATTAAAATTGGCTGCTTTTTCTTTCTTCCTTTTTTTGCGGATTTGCACATCAACACCTGTGGTTTCATACCATCTATATTTGAATCAGTTTCTCTGAGGTTATAGTATCTCCTGGTAGCGCATTGGTCCTCACTATCTACAATAGTTTCTGAGTGCTGCATGCATCACCAATGTGCGAATAGAGTTGAATTGGCTGCTTACCAGACCCAAACCCATTAGGTTAAAAACACTTACAGACAGACTCTGGGATGTAGCACAGTTCTTATGAAGGCACGACATCCCAGAGTCTATTTGTAAGACTCTGGGATGTAAGATCGTGTTTATTAGGTTAAAAACACTTATAGACTCTGGGATGTAGCACGGTTCTTGTGAAGGCACGGCATCCCAGAGTCTGTTTGTAAGTGTTTTTAACCTAATAAATACAATTTTATAAGGGATAATGTTCTATTAGTCCTTCCTTTTCTACTTTATATATCCATCTGTGACCCTGGAGACGCTGTTCGTTCTTTGATCCATGGATCCATCCTTCAAGAGCATACATGTTCATTGATCCTTTTGGGTCTGGTAAGCAGCCAAATCAACTCTACACATTGGTGATGCATGAAGCACTCATTGTTGTCACCGGTTGAGTTTCTTATCATATATGGACTTTACATTTATTTTTATTTATATTTGCGCCATATTGTACTTTTAGCTACATACTGTATGTGGGCACATATTGTCAATGTTAAGTGTTTGATTTTGCACTTCATTTTCTATCACAGCAGCGCACTTATATATTCATTTTTCTCCTAGTATTTAGGAAGCCTCAGGTGCAGCAGTTGTGATTAATTACAGGCCAGCACTTTTTATTTTCACTATACATAGTTTTCTCTGAATGCCTGAGGCTGTTGAGTATTTATTTGTTTTTCAGCACAACTGAGGAGTTACATTTCTGGTTTTTGCAGATGAAAAGGTAAGGTGAGATTGTTTAAGGTGCTGACAGAAGTGCCAACTAGTATGTTATGTGATACATCAACATGAATGATGGGAATAGAAACCCAGTTATTGTATTTAGGACATACGCCCCTGAAATAGTATTGTACAATGAATTGGCCTTCAATAAAGGGGTACAACTTTTCATAAAACAGGACCGTTCATGACTTGTTTACATCAGATGTGCTGTTGTGCATTTTGCTGCAATTTCTTGCCCTATTAAACCTATGTAGCGCACCCCCTAAGGAGCCGCAAGTAAACTATGATCCCCCACCCTGCACAGCCAGGCACACCAAATGTTTACAGGCACTCTTGAGTCAGAGAACAATCTGTGACTTTGTTTTTGTTATTTATTGAGGATAATAACTTGGATAGGGATGGGAGGTTATGGGATGCTCATTTGATTACCACAAGAATTTAAGGGACAACTTTTCCTATATAAAGTCTCTATATACAACTCCCCTTCTTCCTCCAGCACACACTTGCTTGCAGAACCAGCTGGATCACTGTGTAAGGATCTGACAATCACTCAGATCAAAAGCACTAGCCCATTACAGGCAAGAACCTGAGGCCCCTTGGTTGTGTAGCAGAATGCCAGTGCCCAGCTTGCATCACTCCTGTGGCTACTGATCCAAGCACCACCTCTTCAGGCACTGCCAACCCATCTGGCTGCAGCTGCCCCTTTTACTAGCCCTCCAGGCTAACTTCTCCCACAGTCCTCCAGACTGACACTCACCAGCCCACCCGGCTGACTCTCAGGATATCTCCCAGACATGCTGACCTGCTCCTTGTGTCCTCTCATTGCTCCCTTGCCACCAGGAAGAGTTTTCCCTGTGTATTTTAGGGAGAATCTTCCAGCACCTGAGCCCCAGGCCCTAGGTCACCCCCCCCCAGACTAGGGGGCCACCTTAAGGGCCATGGCAGCCTCCTCAGCACTAGGGATGATCGAACTTTTCAAAAGTTCGGTTCGA
The DNA here is from genome assembly GCF_965119305.1 of Pelophylax lessonae. Lineage (NCBI taxonomy): Eukaryota > Metazoa > Chordata > Amphibia > Anura > Ranidae > Pelophylax > Pelophylax lessonae. Next base: position 508,894,914 of record NC_138771.1, on the reverse strand, counting down.
CCAGAACACCCGAACTTCCCGAAAGTTCGGCCCAGATTTCAGAACCCCATTGAAATCAATGGGACCCGAACTTCGGTAATCAAAAAACACCATTTTGAAGCCCTAAAACCCAATAAATGCCCCTAAAAAGTGCCTAGGGTTCTGGGTCATGCCCGAGGGACTATTAATCACACAAAAAAGTTCTTAAAAATTGTCATTTTTGATAGAGAGACAATTATTGAAAAAATTATTGAAAAAAAAAAGAGATTTCTTTGGATTTAGTGTCTGGGGGGGTCAAAAAGTGTACATGTGAAGTTTCAGCTCTGTAGCATGGCCAGAACCAGAAAAAAAAGTTTGTTTGTATTAGAATTAATATATAACAGGTTAGTAGCTTTGCTACTTTTACACCCGGATTTTTGTTGCAGGCGTTTTATTGGGCTTTTTCGAGGACATGTTTGGAGTCAGGCATGACATCAGAACTTCTGTATAGGGGTATTTATACACACACACATGTATGTATATATACACATATATAGGTGTGAAAGTAGCAGAAACCTATGCTTGCGCTAATGAAATAATTAACACCCATATGGCTTCTCTGCTATAACACCTATATACAGTGGGTACGGAAAGTATTCAGACCCCCTTAAATTTTTCACTCTTTGTTATATTGCAGCCATTTGCTAAAATCATTTAAGTTCATTCTTCTTCCTCATGAATGTACACATAGCACCCCATACTGACAGAAAAACACAGAATTGTTGACATTGTTGCAGATTTATTAAAAAAGAAAAACTGAAATATCACATGGTCCTAAGTATTCAGACCCTTTGCTGTGACACTCATATATTTAACTCAGGTGCTTTCCATTTCTTCCGATCATCCTTGAGATGGTTCTACACCTTCATTTGAGTCCATCTGTGTTTGATTATACTGATTGGACTTGATTAGGAAAGCCACACACCTGTCTATATAAGACCTTCCAGATCACAATGCATTTTAGAGCAAATGAGAATCATTAGGTCAAAGGAACTGCCTGAAGAGCTCAGAGACAGAATTGGGGCAAGGCACAGATCTGGCCAAGGTTACAAAAAGATTTCTGCTGCACTTAAGGTTCCTAAGAGCACAGTGGCCTCCATAATCCTCAAATGGAAGACGTTTGGGATGACCAGAACCCTTCCTAGAGCTGGCCGTCCGGCCAAACTGAACTATCAGGGGAGAAGAGCCTTGGTGAGAGAGGTAAAGAAGAACCCAAAGATCACTGTGGCTGAGCTCCAGAGATGCAGTCAGGAGATGGGAGAAAGTTGTAGAAAGTCAACCATCACTGCAGCCCTCCACCAGTCGGGGCTTTATGGCAGAGTGGCCCGACGGAAGCCTCTTCTCAGTGTAAGACACATGAAAGCCCGCATGGAGTTTGCTAAAAAACACCTGAAGGACTCCAAGATGGTGAGAAATAAGATTCTCTGGTCTGATGAGACCAAAATAGAACTTTTTGGCCTTAATTCTAAGCGGTATGTGTGGAGAAAACCAGGCACTGTTCATCACCTGTCCAATACAGTCCCAACAGTGAAGCATGGTGGTGGCAGCATCATGCTGTGGGGGTGTTTTTCAGCTGCAGGGACAGGACGACTGGTTGCAATCGAGGGAAAGATGAATGCGGCCAAGTACAGGGATATCCTGGACAAAAACCTTCTCCAGAGTGCTCTGGACCTCAGACTGGGCCGAAGGTTTACCTTCCAACAAGACAATGACCCTAAGCACACAGCTAAAATAACGAAGGAGTGGCTTCACAACAACTCCGTGACTGTTCTTGAATGGCCCAGCCAGAGCCCTGACTTAAACCCAATTGAGCATCTCTGGAGAGACCTAAAAATGGCTGTCCACCAAAGTTTACCATCCAACCTGACAGAACTGGAGAGGATCTGCAAGGAGGAATGGCAGAGGATCCCCAAATCCAGGTGTGAAAGACTTGTTGCATCTGTTTCAAAAAGACTCCTGGCTGTATTAGATCAAAAGGGGGCTTCTACTAAATACTGAGCAAAGGGTCTGAATACTTAGGACCATGTGATATTTCAGTTTTTCTTTTTTAATAAATCTGCAACAATGTCAACAATTCTGTGTTTTTCTGTCAGTATGGGGTGCTATGTGTACATTCATGAGGAAGAAGAATGAACTTAAATGATTTTAGCAAATGGCTGCAAAATAACAAAGAGTGAAAAATTTAAGGGGGTCTGAATACTTTCCGTACCCACTGTATGTGTATAAATACATATAAGTGTGTGTGTATATATACCCCTATACAGAATTTCAGATGTTTGCCTGCCTCCAAAGTCGCCCAAAAAATGCCCAAAAAAGAACGCCTGCTGCAAAAACACACCTGGGCGTTTTTTAGCTGGTGCTTTTTTGGGCATTTTTTGGGCGTCTTTGGAGGCAGGCATAACATCTGTACTTCTGTGTAGGGGTATATATACACACACACACGTATGTATATATACACATACACATATATAGGTGTGAAAGTAGCAGAAACCTATGCTTGCGCTAATGAAATAATTAACAGGCATATGTCTCCGCTCCTATCACACCTATATATGTGTATAAATACATATAGGTGTGTGTGTATATATACCCCTATACAGAATTTCAGATGTTTTGCCTGCCTCTAAAGACCCCCAAAAAATGCCTGCGCCAAAAAAAACGCCCAGGTGTGTTGTTGCAGGCGTTTTTTTGGGCATTTTTTGGGGGTCTTTGGAGGCAGGCATAACATCTGAACTTCTGTATAGGGGTATATATACACACACACTTATATGTATTAATACACATACACATATATAGGTGTTATAGCAGAGAAGCCATATGGGTGTTAATTATTTCATTAGCGCAAGCATAGGTTTCTGCTACTTTCACACCTATATATGTGTATGTGTATATATACATACATGTGTGTGTGTATATATACCCCTATACAGAATTTCAGATGTTATGCCTGCCTCCAAAGACGCCCAAAAAATGCCCAAAAAAACGCCAGCTACAAAAACGCCCAGGTGTGTTTTTGCAGCAGGCGTTTTTTTTGGCATTTTTTGGGGGTCTTTGGAGGCAGGCAAAACATCTGAAATTCTGTATAGGGGTAACTATACACACACACTTATATGTATTTATACACATACACATATATAGGTGTTATAGCAGAGAAGCCATATGGGTGTTAATTATTTCATTAGCGCAAGCATAGGTTTCTGCTACTTTCACACCTATATATGTGTATGTGTATATATACATACATGGGTGTGTGTATATATACCCCTACACAGAAGTACAGATGTTATGCCTGCCTCCAAAGACGCCCAAAAAATGCCCAAAAAAACGCCAGCTACAAAAATGCCCAGGTGTGTTTTTGCAGCAGGCGTTTTTTTTTTGGGCATTTTTTGGGGGTCTTTGGAGGCAGGCAAAACATCTGAAATTCTGTATAGGGGTATATATACACACACACACTTATATGTATTTATACACATACACATATATAGGTGTTATAGCAGAGAAGCCATATGGGTGTTAATTATTTCATTAGCGCAAGCATAGGTTTCTGCTACTTTCACACCTATATATGTGTATGTGTATATATACATACATGTGTGTGTGTGTGTATATATATACCCCTACACAGAAGTACAGATGTTATGCCTGCCACCAAAGACGCCCAAAAAATGAGTATAGAGTATATTTAAAAAGGTATAAAAAGCATTTATTGTTTCCAATATTGTGTACATAGACATAGAAAAAAAAACCATGGGCCATAAATAACCCATAATATATTCTAGAAAAGATAAATGTAAGCAGCAAATGTAGTAATGCAACTAAGCATGCAGGAGATGCCAACATGTTTCACAGTATCTACATCCTGCTTCTTCAGGGCTTTGTCCGCATGTAATCCACAAATGTCTAATGTATATAATAAAAAAAAAATCAGAACAGAGATATATAAGCAAACATAATAATCATACATTTATGTATTCATCACGAGAAAATAAATAAAGAAAAAATATTTAAACGCGTTGACGTAATTTCCGACTCGTTGGTACGCATCGTCACTTCCGGTCTTGCTTCCTGTATTGCAGTGGAACGCACGCCGACAGCGACGTTTCCTTATGTCTGTTTGATCTGTATTCAAAGCGATCTTTTAATTTTTACTGTTCACATTGTAAGTATGTTTTTATGCATTGGGGAAATAAAGGATTGAAAAACATACTACACTATTGGTTTTCCCCTTTTCTCTTTTTTCTGGGAAATAATTGATACGTATTGGAGCGATCCCATATCCCTTATCCTGGAACCATTTTCATCATAAGCTGGGTTGCTAAAGCCATCCATAATTCAATCAAGCGTTTGAAACTCTTATCTGTGGTGAGTAGGGAACCTAGAGGGTCTGGTGACTCACTTGAGCACTGCTTTGATCGATCGGTTTCTGCACCTGAGCACTTTAATTGGACACAATATTTAAGGACTGTTTTATCCAATTTTTGCATCATATTTGCTGTTTTATATTTATATTTATCACCTTGCACTTTATTGAATATTTATATATAAGATTTTTATAGATTTTTTTGCAACATATGTGTGTTTATTTATATATTCACCAGTAGTGTTGAGCGAACACGGACTGTATTATTCGTGTTCGTACCGAATAATTGGATTTTTTGTACCCGAACACGGACACGGACACTTTACTGTATGTTCGGGTAAAAATCCGTGTTCGGTCGTTTTATTTCCGGGTTTTGCATGCTTTGGCGCTCTTTTCATGGCGGGCTTTCAACAGCCAATCAACAATCGTTTAACTGGTGTGCCTTAAGCCATCCCAGCCATGCCTGCAAATGTCTCAGTAGCTGTGATTGGCCGTCTGAAGCATGTGACCAAGTCTTTATAAGTTCGAGGCAGCCGCAGCGGCGTCATTATGCTGCTTAGATTCAGGGACAGAGCACACATCAACGTGCTGGCTGCTGATTAGGGAAAGATAGGCAGGAAAAAACCATTTGTGTCCGGATAGAATTGAGGGACAGGTCGGAGTGTTTAGGCAGGGCGAGTTGTAGGCATTTTAGGGATAGAGTCTGCTGAATTATATAGGGTCAGTGTCTTCTACAAACTACAATCGATATTGCTGTGTGGGGGGTGGGGTCTGCACTCAATCCTGATCTACGATCTCTTCTCAATCCTGTTAGGGACAGAGTCTGCTGAATTTTAGGGAAACTGTGTTCTACAAACTACAATCGATATTGCTGTGTGGTGTGGGATTGGAGATAGGCAGGTGTCAGTGATCCACATCCATTTTTCTGTGTGTGAGCTGCAGTGAACACAATCTTTTTGGGCTGCAGTGAACACAATCTTTTTGGGCTGCAGTGAACACAATCTTTTTGGGCTGCAGTGAACACAATCTTTTTGGGCTGCAGTGAACACAATCTTTTTGGGCTGCAGTGAACACAATCTTTTTGGGGTGCAGTGAACAAAATCTTTTTGGGGTGCAGTGAACACAATCCTTTTTGGTGTGCAGTGAACACAATCTTTGTGGGGTGCAGTGAACAAAATCCTTTGTGGGGTGCAGTGAACACAATCTTTTTGGGGTGCAGTGAACAAAATCCTTTTTGGGGTGCAGTGAACAACATCCTTTTTGGGGTGCAGTGAACACAATCTTTTTGGGGTGCAGTGAACAAAATCCTTTGTGGGGTGCAGTGAACACAATCTTTTTGGGGTGCAGTGAACACAATCTTTTTGGGGTGGAGTGAACAACATCCTTTTTGGGGTGCAGTGAACAAAATCCTTTTTGGGGTGCAGTGAACAAAATCATTTTTGGGGTGCAGTGAACACAATCTTTTTGGGGTGCAGTGAACACAATCTTTGTGGGGTGCAGTGAACACAATCTTTTTGGGGTGGAGTGAACAACATCCTTTTTGGGGTGCAGTGAACAACATCCTTTTTGGGGTGCAGTGAACACAATCTTTTTGGGGTGCAGTGAACACAATCTTTGTGGGGTACAGTGAACAGAATCTTTGTGGGGTGCAGTGAACACAATCTTTGGGGGGTACAGTGAACACAATCTTTGTGAGGTGCAGTGAACACAATCTTTGTGGGGTGCAGTGAACACAATCATTGTGGGGTGCAGTGAACTCAATCTTTGTGGGGTACAGTGAACACAATCTCATACTGAAGGTTTGAGGGTGCTGCCTGTTCCATACTCCCCCTACTCCTCATCTAGCCTTTTAGGGGTACAAACAATAGTAATTGGGGCCTAGTGTGGTTGTGTACGTGTGATATACATACACTTTTTTGGGATCATATTTTCTATTCCGCTATTTAATCAAAAACCTTTGGGGATCAGTTAAATTGGGGGATAGTCTGTGTTGGTACGTGTGAGAGAGATCCACCTTTCCAAGTTGTTGGGGTTCATCTCATACTTCTGAAGGTTTGAGGGTGCTGCCTGTTCCATACTCCCCCTACTCCTAGCCTTTTAGGGGTACAAACAATAGTAATTGGGGCCTAGTGTGGTTGTGTACGTGTGATATACATACACTTTTTTGGGATCATATTTTCTATTCCGCTATTTAATCAAAAACCTCTGGGGATCAGTTAAATTGGGGGATAGTCTGTGTTGGTACGTGTGAGAGAGATCCACCTTTCCAAGTTGTTGGGGTTCATCTCATACTTCTGAAGGTTTGAGGGTGCTGCCTGTTCCATACTCCCCCTACTCCTAGCCTTTTAGGGGTACAAACAATAGTAATTGGGGCCTAGTGTGGTTGTGTACGTGTGATATACATACACTTTTTTGGGATCATATTTTCTATTCCGCTATTTAATCAAAAACCTCTGGGGATCAGTTAAATTGGGGGATAGTCTGTGTTGGTACGTGTGAGAGAGATCCACCTTTCCAAGTTGTTGGGGTTCATCTCATACTTCTGAAGGTTTGAGGGTGCTGCCTGTTCCATACTCCCCCTACTCCTAGCCTTTTAGGGGTACAAACAATAGTAATTGGGGCCTAGTGTGGTTGTGTACGTGTGATATACATACACTTTTTTGGGATCATATTTTCTATTCCGCTATTTAATCAAAAACCTCTGGGGATCAGTTAAATTGGGGGATAGTCTGTGTTGGTACGTGTGAGAGAGATCCACCTTTCCAAGTTGTTGGGGTTCATCTCATACTTCTGAAGGTTTGAGGGTGCTGCCTGTTCCATACTCCCCCTACTCCTAGCCTTTTAGGGGTACAAACAATAGTAATTGGGGCCTAGTGTGGTTGTGTACGTGTGATATACATACACTTTTTTGGGATCATATTTTCTATTCCGCTATTTAATCAAAAACCTCTGGGGATCAGTTAAATTGGGGGATAGTCTGTGTTGGTACGTGTGAGAGAGATCCACCTTTCCAAGTTGTTGGGGTTCATCTCATACTTCTGAAGGTTTGAGGGTGCTGCCTGTTCCATACTCCCCCTACTCCTAGCCTTTTAGGGGTACAAACAATAGTAATTGGGGCCTAGTGTGGTTGTGTACGTGTGATATACATACACTTTTTTGGGATCATATTTTCTATTCCGCTATTTAATCAAAAACCTTTGGGGATCAGTTAAATTGGGGGATAGTCTGTGTTGGTACGTGTGAGAGAGATCCACCTTTCCAAGTTGTTGAGGTTCATCTCATACTTCTGAAGGTTTGAGGGTGCTGCCTGTTCCATACTCCCCCTACTCCTAGCCTTTTAGGGGTACAAACAATAGTAATTGGGGCCTAGTGTGGTTGTGTACGTGTGATATACATACACTTTTTTGGGATCATATTTTCTATTCCGCTATTTAATCAAAAACCTCTGGGGATCAGTTAAATTGGGGGATAGTCTGTGTTGGTACGTGTGAGAGAGATCCACCTTTCCAAGTTGTTGGGGTTCATCTCATACTTCTGAAGGTTTGAGGGTGCTGCCTGTTCCATACTCCCCCTACTCCTAGCCTTTTAGGGGTACAAACAATAGTAATTGGGGCCTAGTGTGGTTGTGTACGTGTGATATACATACACTTTTTTGGGATCATATTTTCTATTCCGCTATTTAATCAAAAACCTTTGGGGATCAGTTAAATTGGGGGATAGTCTGTGTTGGTACGTGTGAGAGAGATCCACCTTTCCAAGTTGTTGAGGTTCATCTCATACTTCTGAAGGTTTGAGGGTGCTGCCTGTTCCATACTCCCCCTACTCCTAGCCTTTTAGGGGTACAAACAATAGTAATTGGGGCCTAGTGTGGTTGTGTACGTGTGATATACATACACTTTTTTGGGATCATATTTTCTATTCCGCTATTTAATCAAAAACCTTTGGGGATCAGTTAAATTGGGGGATAGTCTGTGTTGGTACGTGTGAGAGAGATCCACCTTTCCAAGTTGTTGGGGTTCATCTCATACTTCTGAAGGTTTGAGGGTGCTGCCTGTTACATACTCCCCCTACTCCTAGCCTTTTAGGGGTACAAACAATAGTAATTGGGGCCTAGTGTGGTTGTGTACGTGTGATATACATACACTTTTTTGGGATCATATTTTCTATTCCGCTATTTAATCAAAAACCTTTGGGGATCAGTTAAATTGGGGGATAGTCTGTGTTGGTACGTGTGAGAGAGATCCACCTTTCCAAGTTGTTGAGGTTCATCTCATACTTCTGAAGGTTTGAGGGTGCTGCCTGTTACATACTCCCCCTACTCCTAGCCTTTTAGGGGTACAAACAATAGTAATTGGGGCCTAGTGTGGTTGTGTACGTGCGAGATACATACACTTTTTTTGATCATATTTCCTATTCCGCTATTCAATAAAAACCTTTGAGGATCAATTGAATTGCGGGATAGTCTGTGTCGGTACGTGTGAGAGAGATCCACCTTTCCAAGTTGTTGGGGTTCATCTCATACTTCTGAAGGTTTGAGGGTGCTGCCTGTTCCATACCCCCCCTACTCCTCATCTAGCCTTTTAGGGGTACAAACAATAGTAATTGGGGCCTAGTGTGGTTGTGTACGTGCGAGATACATACACTTTTTTTGATCATATTTCCTATTCCGCTATTCAATAAAAACCTTTGAGGATCAATTGAATTGCGGGATAGTCTGTGTCGGTACGTGTGAGAGAGATCCACCTTTCCAAGTTGTTGGGGTTCATCTCATACTTCTGAAGGTTTGAGGGTGCTGCCTGTTCCATACCCCCCCTACTCCTCATCTAGCCTTTTAGGGGTACAAACAATAGTAATTGGGGCCTAGTGTGGTTGTGTACGTGCGAGATACATACACTTTTTTTGATCATATTTCCTATTCCGCTATTCAATAAAAACCTTTGAGGATCAATTGAATTGCGGGATAGTCTGTGTCGGTACGTGTGAGAGAGATCCACCTTTCCAAGTTGTTGGGGTTCATCTCATACTTCTGAAGGTTTGAGGGTGCTGCCTGTTCCATACCCCCCCTACTCCTCATCTAGCCTTTTAGGGGTACAAACAATAGTAATTGGGGCCTAGTGTGGTTGTGTACGTGCGAGATACATACACTTTTTTTGATCATATTTCCTATTCCGCTATTCAATAAAAACCTTTGAGGATCAATTGAATTGCGGGATAGTCTGTGTCGGTACGTGTGAGAGAGATCCACCTTTCCAAGTTGTTGGGGTTCATCTCATACTTCTGAAGGTTTGAGGGTGCTGCCTGTTCCATACCCCCCCTACTCCTCATCTAGCCTTTTAGGGGTACAAACAATAGTAATTGGGGCCTAGTGTGGTTGTGTACGTGCGAGATACATACACTTTTTTTGATCATATTTCCTATTCCGCTATTCAATAAAAACCTTTGAGGATCAATTGAATTGCGGGATAGTCTGTGTCGGTACGTGTGAGAGAGATCCACCTTTCCAAGTTGTTGGGGTTCATCTCATACTTCTGAAGGTTTGAGGGTGCTGCCTGTTCCATACTCCCCCTACTCCTCATCTAGCCTTTTAGGGGTACAAACAATAGTAATTGGGGCCTAGTGTGGTTGTGTACGTGTGATATACATACACTTTTTTTGGATCATATTTTCTATTCCGCTATTTAATTTAACTGGGCCTCCATGCGAGACCTGTGTGCCTTGTTGCGCTGTTTTGAGTACTCCACCAACATGGCCAGTGGCAATGACGCCGTTCTCAGCTTAACTATCCCACTTCTATGCCTCCTTGAAAAAACAATTCGGGCGATGATGGAAGAGGATGTGGCACAGGATGAGGAGGAGGAGGAGGATGAAGAGGTAACATTTCCAAGGCTTTCAGGGCAGTCATTCGCAAGGGGCTCCGAGGGTGGGTTCCTGCACACGCAAACGCCAGGGACGCAATTGTCCAGCAGGGGCACAGTTCTGGAGGATGAGGAGGATGAGGAGGAGGAGGAGCTGGAGGAGGAGATGGAACCATGTTCACAGCAGGGTGGCACCCAGGCCAGCTCATGGCCATCACTGGTGCGTGGCTGGGGGGATACAGAGGACACGGACCATACACCTCCCACAGAGGACAGCCTTTCGTTGCCTCTGGGCAGCCTGGCACACATGAGCGATTACATGCTGCAGTGTCTCCACAACGACCGCCGAGTTGCCCACATTCTAACTTGTGCTGATTACTGGGTGGCCACGCTGCTGGATCCCCGTTACAAGGACAACGTACCGTCCTTAATTCACTCACTGGAGCGCGATCGCAAGATGCGCGAGTACAAGCGCACGCTGGTAGACGCCATGCTGCTGGCATTCCCATCTGACAGCGGGGCCACAGTGGAAGCACAAGGCAGAGGAGGAGGAGGAGGAGGTCGCCAACGCAACCAGGGCACCGCCAGCACCTCAGAAGGCAGGGTTAGCATGGCCGAAATGTGGAAAAGCTTTGTCAGCACGCCACAACAAACAGCAGCACCAGCAGCTCAGATGGAACGTCTTAGCAGGAGGCAGCATTTTACCAACATGGTGGAGCAGTATGTGTGCACACGCCTACATGTAGTGAATGACGGGTCTGCCCCCTTCAACTTCTGGGTCTCCAAATTGGGCACATGGCCTGAGCTTGCCCTTTACGCCTTGGAGGTGCTGGCGTGCCCTGCAGCCAGTGTATTATCTGAACGGGTATTTAGCACGGCTGGGGGCGTTATAACAGACAAGCGCAGCCGCCTGTCCAGAGACAATGTGGACAAGCTCACGTTCATTAAAATGAACCAGGCATGGATCCCACGGGACTTTTCCGTACCTTATGCAGAATAGCAATGGATACCGACCTTACCCACCCATTGTTCCATTTTTGCTCTTTCTCACTCTTTTGGGGTGTACCCTCATTTAAAATTTGTGAAAAGAAGCAGTGTTGGCTACCTCGTCCTCCTCCTCAGGGCCAGATTAATGTAGGGGCTATTGGAGCTGCAGCTCCAGGCCCCTACCTTTTATATAGGCCCCGGGTTGGCCATATTCACTGTTACCGCTCTTCTGTCACTTGTAAACACAGAAGTCTGGCTTCTATGCTCGCTTCCCCAGGCAGCACCCTCAGAACCTCCCCACACAGCGTGAAGGCCGGACAAGGAGGGACAGTTGGCGATGCATGGATGTGTTTATGGGCTTCAGAGACAGCATCCCATGTTGAATTAGGCATGCATGGCTGCACCCTTCCTCCTCTGGGTGCATGGCAAGGCACGGCCCTAAGGCCCTTCAAAATCCTCAGCACCAAGCCCATGATGCTGTTAATCCGGCCCTGGTCCTCCTCCACCGCCGCTTCCACCTACACCGCCCATAGGTGTGCGCAGCCTATTGCATTAAGGTGTGCACCCCAAAGTTGAAATACACATGCATGTGTTTGCCAGCAGGGAGAGTAATGTATCGGGGCCATGTACCTGTAGGCAAGGAGAAATAGAGCAGAGCAGGTCCCAGGGAGATCTTTCCCATCTCCTCACTGGCAATGCTATGTGCCCTAGGTGATTAGGGTGTGCCCAGGCACACCCAGCACACCCTGTGCGCACGCCTATGTCACCGCCACATCCACCACCACCTTAACCTCCCTCCTACTCCATATGGGCCTCGTCCTTCAGAGATGAAGAAGAACATTGTTTTATTTTTCTGTTTTTTTTTGTTGTTTTAAGTTATTTCCCTATCCACATTTGTTTGCAGAGCACTTGCCATGCTCTTAATTACGTTTTGCTGCCATTTGCAGCACTCTAGCCCTTTCCTTTGGTGTTTTAGAGCCATTTTAGTGCCTTAAAGTTCGGGTCCCCATTGACTTCAATGGGGTTCGGTGTCCGGGAAAAGTTCGGTAAAAGTCCGGGACACGGACCCGGACTTTTTTTTAAAGTTCGGCCGAACCCGTCGAACACGGACATCTAGGTGTTCGCTCAACCCTATTCACCAGCAATATTATTTTACATATTTATATAAAATGCTAGCGCTGTTTTAATTTCACTTCACACTTGTTTCTAAGACTTACTTAGATGTACAGCAGCTGCATTAATTTATTTTTGCACAAAGATTGAGTTATTTCAACACCAGCAGCGCGGGTTTTAATTTTATTTATCACAACAGGTGGAGTTTGGTTTGCGAGACGGCTGCCCCTGTACTAGACAGCTGTCCCTGATCAGGCAGCGGAGGCGCCAGAAGTTCTGTTCAATGCCGTCCGCAAAGTGGAACACACGTCAGTACAGCCAGCCAAAAGTAAAGATCCGGCACATAGGTGAATCAGAAACGGAACCGCATCCTGAAACGAAAGGACGTTGGCTCCCCCTCCTACATGTAGTGAGGAGCGACGCCCAAGTGTCGCTCAACCCACACATGCATAGGGGAGGAAGTGTACAGCCAACGCCATGTCACAACCCCGCTCTGGGCGGGCATATATACCACATGACTGTCATATCAGAGAGATACACACATGCATGCAGTGTCACCACCGCCAAAAAAAAAAAAAGAGGGAGAAATCAAATATATTCAAATCTTACAAAACAAGGCCAGAATGAGACCTAACTGTAACATATCCAAAACAGGTATATGAAAAAAAAGGAAAAGGGTGAAGAGCACCCACAAATCACAATCATATGTGCCCTTGCCACAAAAATGGAGTACAATCTACAACCCAATTCCAAAAAGTTGGGACACTGTACAAATTGTGAGTAAAAAAGGAATGGACTAATTTACAAATCTCATAAACTTAAATTTTATTCACAATATAATATAGATAACATATCAAATGTTGAAAGTGAGACATTTTAAAATGTCATGCCAAATATTTGCTCATTTTGGATTTCATGAGAGCGACACATTCCAAAAAAGTTAGCAGGTAGCAATAAGAGGCCGGCAAAGTTATATGTACATATAAGGAACAGCTGGAGGACCAATTTACAACTTATTAGGTCAATTGGCATCAAGATTGGGTATAAAAAGAGCCTCTCAGAGTGGCAGTGTCTCTCAGAAGTCATGATGGGCAGAGGATCACCAATTCCCCCAATGCTGCGGCGAAAAATAGTGGAGCAATATCAGAAAGGAGTTTCTCAGAGAAAAATTGCAAAGAGTTTGAAGTTATCATCATCTACAGTGCATACTATCATCCAAAGATTCAGAGAATCTGGAACAATCTCTGTGCGTAAGGGTCAAGGTCGGAAAATCATACTGGATGCCCGTGATCTTCGGGCCCTTAGACGGCACTGCATCACATACAGGAATGCTACTATAATGGAAATCACAACATGGGCTCAGGAATACTTTCAGAAAACATTGTCGGTGAACACAATCCACCGTGCCATTCACCGTTGCCGGCTAAAACTCTATAGGCCAAAAAAGAAGCCATATCTAAGCATGATCCAAAAGTGCAGTCATTTTCCCTGGGCCAAGGCTCATTTAAAATGGACTGTGGCAAAGTAGAAAACTGTTCTGTGGTCAAACTAATCAAAATTTGATCTGGACTAAAGAGGACAAGGACAACCCAAGTTGTTATCAGCGCTCAGTTCAGAAGCCTGCATCTTTGATGGTATGAGGTTGCATGAGTGCGTGTGGCATGAACAGTTTACACATCTGGAAAGGCACCATTAATGCTGAAAGGTATATCTAAGTTCTAGAACAACATATGCTCCCATCCAGACCTCGTCTCTTTCAGGGAAGACCTTGCATTTTCCAACATGACAATGCCAGACCACATACTTCATCAATTACAACATCATGTCTGCGTAGAAGAAGAATCCAGATACTGAAATGGCCAGCCTGCAGTCCAGATCTTTCACCCATAGAAAACATTTGGTGCATCATAAAGAGGAAGATGCGACAAAGAAGACCTAAGACAGTTGAGCAACTAGAAGCCTGTATTAGACAAGAATGGGACAGCATTCCTATTCCTAAACTTGAGCAACTTGTCTCCTCAGTCCCCAGACGTTTGCAGACTGTTATAAAAAGAAGAGGGGATGCCACACAGTGGTAAACATGGCCTTGTCCCAACTTTTTTGAGATGTGTTGATGCCATGAAATTTAAAATCAACTTATTTTTTCCCTTTAAAGTGATACATTTTCTAAGTTTAAACATTTGATATGTCATCTATGTTGTATTCTGAATAAAATATTGAAATTTGAAACTTCCACATCATTGCATTCAGTTTTTATTCACAATTTGTACAATGTCCCAACTTTTTTGGAATCGGACTTGTAAACATATCACGAAAAAGATCCCACATTTGTATATAATCAGTAACATTCCCTAGAGGGGAAACTTGTGTAAATAAATTTAATTATTTATAACCCAGATATATCGAGATTGAGAGAAAACCTATAAATGACCCAAAGTCCCCCTGCCTTAATCTATTCTAAGGTACCTTTAGAGAAAGGGGGCATAACTCCCAAACCCATTAAGGCCGGAAGGTGAGTAAGGTCTCAAAGTAAAGATCCATCTGGACTCGGAGCGCAGAATTTTACTGTCAAAATCCCCACCTCGAGGTCCAGGATGTATCCTGTCAATCATCATAAAACACAAATTGTCCAAATTACATCTATCACAATTTTCAAAGTGCCTAGCAATAGGACTTTCAGGGACCCCATCCCGTATGTCATCCACATGTTCTTTCACTTGTTGTCTAACCATGCATTTGGTTTTGGCCACGTAAAACACATCGCAGCCCCCCCCCCCCCTCAGGAGATATACCATGCCTGTGGTCTCGCAGTTTGCAAAATGCTTGTGTGGAAATACCGTAGATCCAAAAGGCATGGGATCCCTGTTAACATACATATACTGACAATAGTCACAGTGGCCACTTCTATAGGTGCCCTGGGGGCGGGATCCACATGGATCCGCACCCTGGGCTCCGTCAAAGTGACTCGATGTGAGAATGTCTTTGATAGAGTGATTTCTGCGGAAAGTCACGCGGGGATCCGTGTCAACAAATCATTTCAGGACACTGTCCTCGGTTAATAGATGCCAGTGTCTACTTGACAGGCCTCATCTTAAAAAAAAAAAAACAGTTCTCTGGGACTTCCAATGCTTTTCTATAGGCCCTTTTCAATGCTCTGTGGCTGTAGCCCCTTTTAAAAACTTAATTTGGCATTTGCTCATAGGGAATGGAACCCGGGATGAAACAGCCAGCCTGGTCTGGGGTCTGTACTACACTTAAAATGGCGGACTGATAGTCCTGCATTGTACAAGTTGACACCACAATTACTACCACCAGCTGCAGCTGATGCACTGAAGAGAGGAGGCTGCATGGGATAGATTGCATGGATAGAGAAGGCTGCAGGAGGAAGGTATAAAGTAAATAAAAGTTTTTTTTTTTTTTTTGCATTTTAGACAAAAATAAGCATTTAATCCTTGCAGTGCAGAAGAAGCCCCACTACGTGGGTATTTCTTTTATTTCCCTGGGGTTAAACTTGAAATATCTTGGAGAGAGGTATTGAGAGAATGTCATCCTAAGGCTTCCACATGGACACTGTCGTATTATATAAACAGCTGACTGCTTTTAAGCGTGCCTCTGCCTCCTGTCAGAACCCAGAAATGGCAACCAAATGGCTCCATACACATTGTTAAAACGGAGTTCCGGCCACGGGGGTGAAATTTAGATAAAAATTCCCCCGGTACAGTCAGGGCTAGTACATTCCACAATGGATAGCCTCTGTACTGTCCCGGGTCGCACTTACCTTTTGGAAGAAATACTTACCTTGAAAATTTCTTCTCCAGCACTGCCATCTCGGATGTGGGCAGCTGAAGCCAGCGCGTCCTCTTCTTCGTCCTCTTCCGTGTCCTCTTCTCCCAGAATGCACCGGCTCCGCTCGTCGCTTCCGGTTCTGGCGCGTCATCAATCCACAGCTTCTGGGCATGCCCAGAGGCTGTTTAGCAGGGAATGACGTGCCCGCCCTGGAACTGACGAGCGGGGCCGGTGCAGGTGCATTGATTCCTAGGAGCGATGACGTTCAGCTCCCAGGAATCAATGCAAAGAGGAAGTGACGGCGCGGGCCTCGGCCGCAGAGGGAGGAAGGGGAAGAAAGGTGAGTATATTTTTCTTCAATAACAAGGTAAGTAAACAAAAAAAAAATCGTAACTATCCATTTGTTTTTCAGGTGACCAAAAGCAAGCGGATGGCCCAAAATCGATTATGTCAATTTTGTGTCCGGAACTCCGCTTTAAGGCTTCAGAGGCACCGTGGAAAAAGTAGGGTTTTGTGTTTGACAGGCAATGCTGCTGGCCGACATGCCCCATAGAATTTATTTGTGTGAAATCCCTTTTAAAACAGACATGCATATTACTACCTAAATTGCCTGCTAACCATGAATCAGCCACTGCTAAGAAAGTGATCCGTGGTGGATTGTGTGTCAGTAGCATTACTCATGTGAAAGGGGCCTCATTTCAGCTCTCTTCCAGCTCTGTTACTTGTTCTAATTGAAAATTGAAAACAAATTCTTGTTAACTCTTTTTCTCGTTTCCTTTAAACAGCTGCCTCACTAAAATGTCATGGGAACATCAGAAGGACCACAAAAAGAAAATGGGGCTAGAACAAGGGACCATAGAGGGGGGGAGGTTCTTCTCTCCAAGTCCAAGAAATAATTAACCTGGAGACCATCTGCGCTGCAGCAGGAAGAGGAAAGCCAATGGAGAGCTCTATTTGAGTCCTGCTGGAACTTCTACTTGTTGGAGCATGCTGAGGAATGTGGATTGCATGGTTTGTAAGTCCCACACAGCTACTTCAGGGAAAGCCCAGCTATCTCAGTGAACATCTCCCTAATTTCTGAATCCATATTACTATTTGCAATAGCTCAAACATCCCACCAGCAAAGCACCTGATTAAGATATTTGTTTGCAAAAATGCAGAAATTACATTTTAGTGCCGGTTCACACTGGTGCGATGCGGGAAACCTGCAAATCCACTGTGGGTTCCCGCATCGCACCCGATTACCAGGCAGTTCACACTGCCATATGCAAACTGCTGGGAGTGTCAATACAATGTTAATGACACCCCCAGATCATTTTGCATATCGCAGTGCGAACTGTTAGTTCGGACAGGAATCAGATCGCATAGATGTGAAAACCCATGCGATCCGATTTTGGTGCGGACCAAAAAAAGGATCCTGCATGACTTTGGTCCGAATGCAATGAAAATTCATACAATCTGTATAGCTGCATTTGCATCGCACAGACATCGCATGTGATTTGCACAGCGGTGCAAATCACATGCGATGTCTGACATCGCTATAATGTGAACCGGCACTTACAGCCTCACAAAACTAAAATTAGCTGCAAGTTATTATTTTTAGAGAATTAAAGTTAATGTAGAACCAATCATCAAAATATAATATCATATATGCTTTAATATGTTCATATACGGTATTTTAAAAGCCATTTTGAATTTCTTTTATATCTGCAGCTTTCGTAATACATCTCATTAACCACTTTAACCCCGGGAAGGATTTGCCCCCTTTCTGACCTGGCCACTTTTTTCAACTTGGCACTGCGTGACTTTATCTGACAATTGGGCAGTCATGCAATTCTGTACCCAAACGAAATTTACGTCTTTTTTTCCCACAAACAGAGCTTTCTTTTGATGGTATTTGATCACCTGTGCAATTTTTATTTTTTTGCGCTATAAACAAAAAAAGAGAGACAATTGTGAAAAAAAACAATATTTTTCACATTCTGCTATATAACATTCCCAGAAAAAAAAAATGAAAAATCGAATTTTTTTTTCACATTTTAGGCCAATTTGTTTTCTGCTACATATCATTGGTAAAAAAAATCGCAATAAGCGTATTTTGATTGGTTTGCGCAAAAGTTATCGCGTCTACTAACTAAAGCTAACTAAAGACTAACTGTCCTTTTATTGTTTTTTTTTTTTTTTTTTAATAGTAATGTCGGAAATCTGCGATTTTTAGTGGGACTGCAACATTGCGGTGGACAGATCGGACCCCTGACTGACATTTTCTACACTTTTGGGGGTACCAGTGACATTACTACAGTGATCAGTGATAAAAATATGCACTGTTACTGTAATAATGTCATTGGCAGGGAAGAGGTTAACCCTGGGGGGATCAAAGGGGTTAATGTATGCCTATATGCTTACTAACTGTGTGTGTGTGTGTGTGTGTGGGGGGGGGGGGGCTCTGTGACAGACGCAGACAGATTGCAGTTTCAGCTTAGCTGAAACTTCAGATCTGTCCCTGACTGTCTCACAGAAGATCCGCCTGCTTTGTTTACATAAGCAGGCGGGTCTTCTCTCCATTTACCAAACAATCAGGGGAGGAAGGCGGCAATGGCTGCCTCTCCTCCCACGGCTCACCTCCCGCTTTGTCTAAACCTAGCGAGAGCGTGCCGCCGAGACCCCTTCCCCTCCAGTCACGTAGTACTACGTGACTGGACCCAGGGAGCCGCACTGCCGCAGTAATATTACTGTGAGCATTCGGCAAGTGGTTAATTCAAAAGTAGAAAAAGTATAAAAACATTAACGTGTATGTATAGATTACTTTTTTGATTTTTGGATACAGTAGAAAAGGGTTTTCACTTTGCTGTTTGTGTACTGTGGGGTGGAATTTTCCTTCACTTTCTATCTAATACTGAGATGTAACAGGAAGTTAGAGGAAATCTCCCAAAGTGAGCAGAATTACCCTCTTAGCCAGTTGTCCCAGGTACCCCCCACTGGAAGATTTCACATATCTTTTGTTCTAGGAAGAGCTCTAAAATTTCAGATTTCCCTCCACATTCCCTCAATCCGGTGGCATTGGCCATCAGTTCAAATAAAGTTGTGAATCTTCCCAGTGGAGGCAAAACAGAGACTAATCGTTTCCCATTCTAGCCAAAACTAAAAATATGTTTTGAGATACATTTTATTTAACCTTGCATAAAAGAACTAGGCAAACACTGTTTGTGTTTTGTGTTCCTAGAACCACTTTCAAGCAAACTAGTCATAAAGTTACTGTGTAGCCAGGTGCTTGGATAAGAACGGATAGTGAGAGAAACACTGGCTACAGCTGTAGCTGCTGCCCTGTGGTCAGGCAGCACTGCACTGTGGGAACTGTAGTCCCGAGGAAAGAGACTCTACTGTAATCAAGAGCTTTTGAATTGCATTTTCTAGAGAGAGATTATCAGGTGGAGGGGATTAAGTTGCATTTTCTCAGGTTGAACAGAACACAGCTTGCTCTTGCCGTGAGGGAGACCGCAGAGTGCACATCGCGGACAGCGATGTGCACTCTGCGGTCTCCCTCACGGCAAGAGCAAGCTGTGTTCTGTTCAACCTGAGAAAATGCAACTTAATCCCCTCCACCTGATAATCTCTCTCTAGAAAATGCAATTCAAAAGCTCTTGATTACAGTGTCCATCACTGCTGCATATCGGCAGCCTGAGTGGGATCCACAGCTTTGAGTTCAGGGGTGCTGACAGCCAGAGTCATCTGGGTGCAGAGCAGAGAGCAGACTGGGGCTAGATGGTGAGCAGCAATATCACTGAGGCAGGTGAGCTTCTGTTGAGGGGATTTACTATCTGCTGCTAGAGACTGAGCCATTTAAGAACTGATACAGCCATCTAGTATCATTATTGCTGCCTGCAGGCTTAAATAGGACTATTCTCACATGCACCAGCAGTTCAACTGGGCCCCAACACTAGCCAGTTGAAGTGCTAGAACTGAAGACTGTGCCTTTACAGCTGCAAACTTTACCTATTGCTTATGCTAAGACGTACCTCTCAGGGGACTTTGCACCATATCCTAGCAATTCTCCTAGAGTGCACTCTAAACTAGTTATAGTTTTAGTATCCAGATTTCAAATAATGCTTATATGCATTGTTTATTGCTGACTTTGCTTATTAATGAGTTATTCTCAGTCTAGTAGTACAGAACTCGGTTCTAAGTTAGCTTGGCATAGTGGTTATATTGTCTAGTGGACTGTGTCTGAACCTACTTTCTGTGTGTTAATTTCTGGTTAAACCACCATTTATTTTATCCCGCCAAGCACTTTTCTGTTCCCCGACTGTTGGGAAAAATACCTGTTTGAGCAAGTTGGACAGGTGCCCTATACAACCAGAAGTGTGAAATATTTGCATTGGTCAAGGGGCAGTAAAACCTACAGTCACCTAATTTTTAAAAGTCTTTACATGAAACCTAAACAAGGCACAGAGGGATTTGTTACAAAAGATGGACTGTTCCTTCACAAGAAGCACGATTGGGATGGATGTCCAAAAACTGTTGAGACTAGATTTGTCTGTTAATGCAATTGAGGTGTTAAATTCCAGGTTTTGCAGATTCAAAAGGAAGGTAAGACTGTTTAGGGAGCTGACAGATGTGCAAACATGTCTGTGAAGCCTTACATCAACCTGAACAATAGAGATTGAATCATATTACAGGACTGTTCGTGGCTTATTTACATCAGATGTTTGACAAACATACAATAAAGTACTCCATCCCTAGAACTATAAACCTACAGCCGATCTAGAATCACTTATAAAATGTGATTTAATTTACCTTAACAGGGAAAAAATTCTTTCTGATCACCAAAATCCATTGGATAATCCACGGTTTTAAAAATCAACAGTATTATTTCTTATAAGTGTTAGTAGCCAGTTATATTTTGTGAATTTAGAAATACATTTAGCCTTTTATTTAAGCAATCTACTGAGATGGTTAGAACTGGTTCATGAGAATACTATTCTGCATTTCCACAGCTCTTACTGTAAAAAAAAAATATAATTTCCATATTAAGAGGTTAAATAAAAAAACAATTGGAAAAAAATTGCTGCATAAGTCACTGCAGAGCCCAATCCAGGGAACTACATAAGCAACATGTTCACGGGTGAGCTGCAATTGCCAAACCACTAGTGACCGAATTTAATGCTCAGAAGAGGAGAGTGAGGTGCAACACCCATACGTTTTTGGCCTATCCATCAATGAAAGACTGTAATGTAGTCTGATGAATTGAGCTTCACACTGTCTCCAACCACCGGACATGTTTAAATGTGGCGAACATCGCCCCAAGCTTTTATGGCCAGTGCTGTCTTGTGCCAACATTATAAAGCATGGTGGTGGCGCAATCATGGTTTGGGCAGCCATTACTTGGTATTCTCCAGGCCCCATCATCACCTTGAAAGGTAGAGTCACTGCCAGTGGCTATGTACAAATTTTGGCAGACCATGTGCACCCCAGGGTGCAGACATTGTTTCCCAAAGACAGCGCCATTAACCCAGACCATAATGCTGTCATTCACACAGCTGGTGTTGTCAAATTGTGGTTTGACAAGCATGCAGATGAAGTCTTGCACCTTCCCTGGGCACCGCAGTCTCCGGACCTCAATATCATTGAGCCACTATGGTCAATTTTGGAGAACAATGTTTGGGCTCATTTTCTGCCTCCATCCAACACCTCTGCGAGAAATGGAATGATTTTTATGAATATCAGATTCCATTCCCCGCCATCCAAGACTTATATTTGTCAATTCCCAGGAGAATTCAGGCAGTCTTGGATACCAAAAGGGGTCCATCACCATATTAGGAATCAATTTCTTTCTTTTACCTGGTTTTTCCATAATTGTGTCCAACTCTTATTTGAGGGGATTGTCCTGCAGTGGAGGGACACTTTCAGGGCCGGCCTTAGGTGTTCAGGTGCCCTGTGTGAGCTAATCCTGTGGGGCCCCCCCCCCTCTCCGCGTGCGCATTTTCTTGCACCTATTTTGCACTTTATTTGACTTTTCTTTTTTATGATCACTAATAACTTAGCCCCCCTTACATCAGAGACCCCCCACACAGAGCCCCCCTTAATTTAGAGCCCCCCTACATCAGAGAGCCCCCCTTACATCAGAGACCCCCCCACACATCAGAGACCCCCCACACAGAGCCCCCCTCAAATCAGAGACCCCCCTCACATCAGAGCCCCCCACACAGAGCCCCTCACATCAGGGAGCCCCTCTTACATCACAGACCCCCCACACAAAGCCCCCCTTACATTTTTTTTAAGGAGAGAGACCTCACTTACCTCACGCTGTCTGCAGCTTTTTTTTTTTCTTTAAACTTCCCGCCCACACAGTGTGGGTGGGGTGGGAGGAGGAAGAGAAGCGGTGGAGGAGGAGCTGACGATCTCTCCTCTGGCGTCCCTGCAGGGAGGAGGGATCTGTCAGCGTGGATCAGAGACTGAGCAGTCTGTGATACACAGCTTGCCTCAGACTGCAGCTAGGAGACCGAGCCACAGCCGCACAGTGGGAGGTAAGCGGCGGCCGCTGTCTGTGTTAACCCTGTCCAGGCCGCGGTCGCCGCTTACCTCCTGCTGTGTGGCCTGATCTTCTGTGAGCTGGGATGGCCGCACGGTGCCCTTGTTGCCCATGGCGCCCTGTGCGGCCGCACAGCTCGCACACCCCAAAGGCCGGCCCTGGACACTTTTATTGCTTTCTGGTCCCTACTGAGCTAATTCTGTTAACCTAATGGTCTCAAATCTCCTAACCAAGGATCCAGATGGCAGGATAAATCTAACAGAGGTAATGACCCTTCCTCATGATCTAGCTACAGTTCTACTTCAACCCAAGGTTTAATCTGGCTATTAACACTTTTAGGTTCAGGTCGCCTTGCTGTGAGATTATTAACTAACATTACAGCTGAGTGATTGTTCCTAGTTTTCTGCCCCCCCGTCCCCGTCCCCCCTGTCTGTGTTAGTCTTCCTCTAGCGATCGAGAACCAGTTAGCATGATCTGTACCACAGTTAATCATAATCATTACATGCAGACCTTTCCAGCCTCCAAATCCCACTGCGAGCCTAAAGATGGCAGTGTTCCTCTGTTTAATTATGTAATTGGCATATACAATTACAGTTGTAAAAGATTAATACAAAAAGATTAAGTAATATTTTTTTTTTTTACATGTTTGTCCATTATCATGTACATTTCAGTATTTATTAAAGCAGAATACTAAGCAAAAGCATTTCATGGAAATAAAAGACAATGTAAAAATGAATCAGGTAGGTACACAGCAGTGCTTAATTTGGTCTTGGCATCTACATATCAATGACTACTGGTCAAATAAGGTTACTTCAAATGTACCTTAACATCAATTTAAAAATGAATCAAGCGATAAGACTTTCTGTAAATTCAGAAAAATTATGTTGAAAATAATTTTGAAAATTAAATTAACTGATGAATGTTTGGTTTATGCAAGATATCCATTGTGTTAAGTAATAAATGCATTAAATATTATAATTTCCAGTGAATTAGCATAGGGATTTTTTATATATAATTCACATATTCCCAGTATCCCAAGAGCAAGGCAGAAGAGGTCATGGAGCTGGCAATCGAAGCCAGGTACTTCCATATTGATGGGCATACCTTTAATGCAATGAGGTGGAAGTTGGCTGGGCCATCCATAAGAAGATCGCTCAGTCTCAGTCTCAGTAAAGTGCCTTGTGCTGAAGTCACCATTCCGCTGGCATCCACAGGTTTATCCAGATCAGGTTTCCTGCTATTTGCTTTTGAAGTCAAGGACAAAAAAAAAAAAAAAAAAAAAAAATCACCCCACAATCCTATTCTGTACCTTATTTTTCCAGAACAAAGGTTCATCTATTAGCGCCACCTCCTACTTCACCCCCTATTTCTTATTTTACCCTATGCGGACCACTAGTAGAATTTTGTTCCAAACTCTTAATTTCAAGAACATTTGTTTGATTTTTTTAATTGTTAGTTGGGTAAAATGTATGTTTTTTTTTTTTTCAACCATAGCAACAAGAAAATTTAAAGAAGCAGGAGTATAATGTTTTCTCAAACAAACAAATTTCTAACAGTGTATGTAGTTTTTGTGCAGGAAAGTCCACTCACTCCAAAATCAAATCTTAAAATCAAATGACATTTTAAAGGGGTTGTAAAGTCAGACGGTTTATCTTAATGCATAGAAAGCCTTCTGTGTGCAGCAGCCTCCTCAGCACCCACTAATACTTACCTGACATCCCTCTCTGTCCAGCAGGGGTGTACCTAGAGCATTTGGCACCCGGGGCGGATCCTATATCTGGCATCCCCCCAACTTTAAAATGAAAAAAGACCCATAAATATTGCTTTCTGCCCAAATAATGAGCGACTGCGTGGTCTCTGAATTTTAATTTACTTTAAGGCAAACAGAGAGGATCCTTCTGTGCACTGTTTGCCTTAAAGTAAATCCGGACCCATGACGGCGCGGGAATGCACATGGACGTGCTAACGTCAATGTCAAGTAACGTCATGTATAGTGCCTCCGCGCACTGCGGCCTGGAGCCCAGAATAATCCTCCTTCTGCTCCCCCGGGTGGCCAGGCCCCTCCTCCTCCTCTGCAAAATGAGCACCGACCGACACAAGGATTGTCATCGGGCGGCTGGCGCCATACATAAATACATTTAACTGGCAGTGGCACACTTAATAATTGGTACTGCCAGATGCCAGCCCAGACATCCCCAGTGAATAAGGGGCACCGGCCTGACACCCCGCTGTGCCCCCTGCATACCTCCTCACCTCCCCAATATCTCTTTGTCACTACTGTGTACCTCCTCTCCACAGTTGCACTCCTGATGTACCCCTCTGTCACCAATCCCACCACCTTAGTAACACGATACTGCTGCAATTACTGTTGTGTTCACAGTGCTGAGTTCTTCCTGCAGCCACAGCGTTGTCCTGTGAAGCAAATTGCAGCAGACAATATAAACCAGGCAAAGAATGCTG
Source organism: Pelophylax lessonae (assembly GCF_965119305.1). Classification (NCBI taxonomy): domain Eukaryota; kingdom Metazoa; phylum Chordata; class Amphibia; order Anura; family Ranidae; genus Pelophylax; species Pelophylax lessonae. The sequence continues at coordinate 508,869,806 of NC_138771.1, read as the reverse complement.
TACCAGTGATGGAAGGGCAGGGTCATGGCGTGGTTTTGTGCAGCCTCCCTGCAAGGATTGGAGTCTGGCTGCAGGCCCGCCCACTGTCTCTTCAACAAATGAAAGCAATGCCGTGGCTTCTTTTGGCACTATGGTGACCAAAATATCTTACACTGTATTCTGACAGCGGGGACTGAGGGTGCTGTCTGAATACACTGATCAGTTCTGCGGCTGATTGGCTGCAAACCACTGATCAAACATGGTTTTCCAGCAGTCTCATTCGACATAAGTTGATCTAATGATTGGCTTCTGTCTAACATGAAGGGCTACACAGAGATCAAAAATTGGCTAATCCCTGCTAAACTGAATTTTGATCTGTGTGTACCCAGCTTTACCTAATTCCTTGCTCCAGCTGGCTTCTTCCTGCGCAGTGACTGGTTCCCCACAGCGTCTGTGTATGTTTTACTGACTGCGGTCATACTCCAGCCCCCTCATCATACCATACAGGGTTAATGTTCCTGCATGGTATGTGATGTGGCTGAGGTTTTGGTGGAGGAAGAGAGCAGTGCAGCTGTAGGTATCTATACACACACACACTGCAAGATTGGACTTTATTTTCATTTCCTGGAGTTGGGCTGTATTATGGTACCACATCCTTTGCTGTTAATGCTCAAATTATTGAATCTGTTAGGAATATACTGGGACTTTTAAGGTGCTAAATGGATATATTCTACATACACATATAATATTGATGTAGCCAGGTGAAGAAATCCATTCTGGCAGAATTAAGGCTGATGTACTATCTCTTTAATACCTGGGTCTCGGTCAAGAGGTTGGTTTGTTGAATTGTGGGAAATGTAGTCCTGGAGCAAGTGAAGACTGGACAGCGGATTGGTTGGAATGATACTCCAGGGAGCTGTGGGTTCCGCAGAGACTGTTGGGAGAGCCTATAAATTGGGGGCGGGACCAACGGTTCGCTCTCTTACCTCGAGGACAGCATGCTGTGCGGACGGAGGAAAGAGCTGCTGTGGAAAGGAGAGGCCGCGGGCCTAGCGGAAGATACCTTGGAGAGGTGGCGTGTGTCATGGAGAAGGGTGACGGACTAATAGCAGAGACACCGGAGAGAGGCGGCGGGTGTTACCTGAGGTGACCAGCGTGGTGTGGAGGACTGCTGAGCAAGGAAACCAACGGATTTGGTGAGAGACATCTGATACATCAAACGTTGTAGCTGACAAATACAGTATCAGGACAGGCCTGTGACACAGTACAAATACAGAGGGAACTTCTCTGCTGCATAACGGTTGCCCTAGGACACTGCAGTTTGTAATAGTGCGGGGGCAGACCGGAAGGCCTTTTTGAGAACACACTCTAGCTTTTAGACTGAATACATCCTAGACAGAGCTTGGATAGCCATATCTCCTTTTACTTATTGGATTACAAATATTTTCCTTTCTAACACTGGATTACAAATATCATTCTTGGAATGATTAAAGAGCTTCACTGCCGGCGAAGATAAGCAAGGCCTTGCCCAGAAGGAGACTCATACAATCCATAGGAAAGGGGCCCCCTATAGGTGACAGAGTGCACTCTATTAGGTTATCTTGCATTACAGAGTTAGAGCAGCTGAGCTGAATCATATTGCATTGATTATTCTGCAAAACACTAATAATATCTGTTTATATTCGTTTGGTCACTCTCACATTCTTAAAGGAGGAATAATGTATTGAGATACCAACAAATATATTGTTCTTCATTCAAAGTATTAATATATTTGCAACTGTTTATCTGTGACTTTGAGTCTTGGGCCCTATATGATATTAGGGTTTTAAGTCTCGGAGACTGATTACCTTTGCCTAACCTGTTTGTGTTAAACTTGCAATTGTTCCTTTTCTGCTAAAAAGACAGTAAAACTGATCTTTCTTTATTGAACGTTTGTTATTGACTTTTTACTCATTATAATGGAACCTATAGTGTCAGTCGGGTCGGAAGGGACTCAGGGTCTAGGAAGTGAGGAGGATCTGAACACACTCAGCAACCCCTGTGAGCAGAGGCGGCTCTAGGCTTTGTGAGGCCTTAGGCAAATCTTAGACATGAGGCCCCACTCACGCCCAAAATGGGAAAAATAATTCAAGCTATAGAAATTAACTGTATAGATTGCATATATTAAAGAGGAAGTAAACCCTCCTCTGACACTTTTACCTATAGGTAAGCCTATGATAAGGCTTACCTATAGGTACTGTAAATATCTCCTAAACATGTACCATTTAGGAGATATTTACCTGACATGCATCCAGTGACGTCACTGGCGCATGCGCTCTGAAGGAACGGCCGCTGGTGCCGTTTCTTCAGAGCCCCGTGCCGTGACTGTCGGCTCCCGCGCGCGTGCGCAGGAGTGACGTCACCGCGGCTCCGGCCAATCAGATGGCCGGATGCCGCGATCCTGGAAGACGGGTGACTGGACAGGTCGCCCATCATACAGGTAAGCGGACAGCACGGCGGGGGCTCGTTCTAAGGTAAGTATTTCATAATGAGCTAGTATGCGATGCATACTAGCTCATTATGTATTTCTCTTTCAGGTCAGAAAAAAAAAAAAACATTTTGTATGGGTTTACAACCTCTTTAAGAGCCTTAAATCCTATGAACTATGAATTTACAGTCTCTAGAATTTTCACTAACTGATTACTCTTTAATCAAATATCATTAAACATAGGGTATACAGTATCTCACAAAACTAAGTACACCCCTCACATTTTAGTAAATAATTGATTCTATCTTTTCATGTGACAACACTGAAGAAATGACACTTTGCTACAATGTAAAGTAGTGAGTGTACAGCTTGTATAACAGTGTAAATTTACTGTCCCCTCAAAATAACTCAACACACAGCCATTAATGTCTAAATTGCTGGCAATGGATGTTGATAACAATGGGGTACGGGGGGGGGGGGGAGACAGGGGGTGGGGTGGAAGGAAGCTGGCAGAAGGGTGCAGGGGGGGGGATGAAGTTCACAGTGGGGTGGGGTGGTAGGGAGCTGGCAGAGGGGTACAGGGGGATGAAGGTGACAGGGGGGGTTGGGCAGTAGGAATCTGACAGAGGGCTACAGGGGAGATGAAGATGACAGGGGGTGGGGTGGTAGGAAGCTGGCAGAGGGGTGCAGAGGAAATAAAATGAGAGGAAGGTGGGTGGTAGGAAGCTGGCAGGGGGGATGAAGATGACAGGGGATGGAAAGGAAGGAAGCTGGCAGAAGGGTACAGGGGGGATCACGATGATGGGGTGGGATGGTAGGAAGCTGGCAGGGGGGTACAGGGGGATGAGGATAACAGAGGGTAGGATGGTAGGAAGCTGGCATAGGGGTACAGGGGGATGAAGATGACAGGGGGTGGGATGGTAGGAAGCTGGCAGAGGGGTACAGGGGGGGGATGAAGATGACAGGGGGTGGGGTGGTAGGAAGCTTGCAGAGGGGTACAGGGGGGATGAAAATGACAGGGGATGGGGTGCAAGGAAGCTGGCAGAGGAGTGCAGGGGGGTGAATATGACAGAGGATGGAAAGGTAGGCAGCTGGCAGAGCGGTACAGAGAGGATGAAGATGACAGGGGGCACAGGGGTGGAAGGAAGCTGGCAGAGGGGTGCAGGGGGATGAAGATGACAGGTGGTGGGATGGTGGGAAGCTGGCAGAGGGGTACATGGGGGATGAAGATGACAGGGGGTGGGGTGGTAGGAAGCTTGCAGAAGGGTGCGAGGGGGATGAAGACAGGTGGTGGGATGGTAGGAAGCTGGCAGAGGGGTACAGGGGGGATGAAGATGACAGGGTGTGGGGTGGTAGGAAGCTTGCAGAGGGGTACAGGGGGGATGAAAATGACAGGGTATGGGGTGCAAGGAAGCTGGCAGAGGAGTACAGGGGGGTGAATATGACAGAGGATGGGATGGTAGGTAGCTGGCAGAGCGGTACAGAGGGGATGAAGATGACAGGGGGCACAGGGGTGGAAGGAAGCTGGCAGAGCAGTACGGGGGGATGAAGATGGCAGGGGGTATAGGGGTGGAAGAAAGCTGGCAGAGGGGTGCAGGGGATGAAGATGACAGGTGGTGGGATGGTAGGAAGCTGGCAGAGGGGTACATGGGGGATGAAGATGACAGGGGGTGGGGTGGTAGGAAGCTTGCAGAAGGGTGCAGGGGGGATGAAAATGACAGGGGGTGGGGTGGTAGGAAGCTTGCAGAGGGATACCGGGGGATGAAGATGACAGGGGATGGGGTGCAAGGAAGCTGGCAGAGATGATGATGGCGGGGGTATGTTGGTAGCAGGCTGACTGTGGGGTACAGGAGAGGTGATAGGAAATATGATGGTAGGGTGGTAGGATGCTAGGAACAGGGAGATGATGATGGGGATAAGGATGGCAGGGGGTCAGTAGGTGGCATCATATGTCAAATGGCATAAATATCAACAAGGCTGTGTGTGTGAGGTCACAGGCGGCTGTCACAGGAAGCTGTCACTGTCAGTGTCGGGCAGGACAGTCATGCAGTACCTTTAGGCTCCAGCAGACTGGCTTCTCGATGATCGCCAGGGGACGGTGCCAGCTCTGGTGATCAGTCAGTCACTCGCTGTCCTTACCTTTTCCTCTCGTCTTCTGATCTTCTCCTGGTACTGCAGGCGGGAGAATGCAGGGGAGGGGTTACGTCACGTCATGACGTCATCGCTATCCATTGGCCGAGACGAAGCCGATGTGAGTGCGGGGCCTGCAGACTGCAGTTATGCTGTATACTAGCGCCGGCGCCGCGCCGGCAATGTTGCGGATGCGGCCGCCGGCGGCCTAGCAAGTGTGATAAGGCAAGGCTACAAGTATTCTCATAATAAAAAATAAAAATTATATTTTTTTGTTGGGCAGGAAAGAGACTGCGAGGCCCCTTTAAGTGCGAGGCCTTCGGCGGCCGCCTTAATCGCCTAATTAGAGAGCCGCCTCTGCCTGTGAGGGCAGTGCTGTGCTACATTAAAAAGAAGGATTTTGTGAAATGCATTTATGTAGCACATGAAAAGTCCCAGTATGTTCCTAACACAGGCATCCCAACCTGCAAAAACTAATTTCAGGGAGGTGGCAAACCCATTGCCGCGCCCTACCCATCCATGGCCCCCCCCCCGCCCTTATTTAACACAACTAGAGGATCATCAATTAAAGTGAATCAGTATACAGAGGTTTACTTTGAAGTGGTCATGGTGGTAGCAGTCAAAAACACTGCACATCCTGGGATATTTACAGTTATGTGCTGGGGGCTAGCTGCATCCCTAGCACATATGACTTAGGCAGCCAGAAAATGTCATGTCCTTATTCAGACATGCATGATCAAGGGCATGACATATTATGACAAAACACAACTAGTTATTAAAAAAAAATATTGCACCAATTTGCACATGCTAATGCCCATACCTTTTCTACCTATTTTGCAGACTGCTGGCGGTTACTGCTGGTGGGTAATGCTAGCGGTTACTGATGGCGGATACTGCTGGCGGGTAATGCTGGTGGTTACTGCTGGTGCTGGTTAGGGTAACCTGAACTTCAGCATGCAACAGCTCCCAGTAAACAGAAAATGCTCTGAGTCATGTGTAATTATAATATGACAAGGTCTCTGTGGGGCCATGTAAGCTGGCACATTTCCCAGCATTTGTCACTTTATGGAAACACACAGCAGAAAAACTTCAACTCCCAAATAACATGGCAAAAGAACAGAAACGATCAACTAGTTTTCTTTCCAGGAGAAACAGAAGCTTCTGGGAAAAAAGGAAAGCACCATACTTTACTTCACATGCAGCTTCACTCCACTTAGCAACCATTCCCTAGAGGAAGCAGCGGATGCAGTAGAGAGCAGAGCCGCTGCTTCCTGTATGGCTCCTGCCATTTCATATCCCTCCGCCTGTGACAGAGCTGGAGCTATACAGGAAGCATAGGCGTGCGCACGGGGTGTGCTGGGTGTGCCCAGCCACACTCTAATCACTCTAAGCACCCTCGTGCCCTCCTAGAGCTGGTGCTGCAACATGTGCCAGTATTACCAATAACTAACAAGGTGCGGGTCAGGTGCGGGCTGGCAAAAACAGCTGTGCTGCGAGTGGGAGGTTGGAGGTGTTTGTCCAGGGACTAGGGGACCATAGCAGCGGAGTAATTTTAGCTGCATTTTCCGATGCGGCTTCTATAGTTCCGGCTGAAGGTCCCGGCGGCATAGGCGGAGTGATATGCAGCTGCACTCCGCCTCCCCTCTGGCCTCTCTATCCCCGCTTTGGAAGTTTGGCAAAAGCAGCAGAGGATAGCGGCAGGCGGGTGGCAGCTAGAGGTGAGCAGTGTCAGTATGTGAGACTGAACACTGAGCAGGGCTGCCTGCCGTTAAAAAAATGTAAAAAAAATATAAAAAAAGAATTATAAAAAAGAATTAAAAAATGTAAAATATATATGAAAAAATAATAAAAATAAAAAACATATAATTAAGGGCTCATTCCCATGGATTATCTGTCCCATTGTAACGTTCATGCGTTTTTGTTAGTGGATGGATTTACAGCTGCAGAATTATTACACTCAGTAGCCTTGTAGAGAATCTGTTGAACAACATATCCAACTCTCAGGACTTCATCACCGTGTACAGCCTGTTATATACTATATATATATTAATAGATGTTTAATGGAGGGATAGAGTATATGAGGATATATAGATGAGAGACAGGCTATTGTATGGTGAGCACTAGAAGTAGTATTAGGAGAGTTGCAGGTGATGGTAAAGCAGATAGGTTCTGATGTCAAGTATAGTGCAGATGGTAAGAGGACACAGATGGAGTATACTTAGACAGAGTAACCTAGTGCAAGGATAGTTGAAGGTAGTCCCAAGAGCTAACAGTCTATGCAGATGATAGTGAATAGATAGATACAGATAGTCTTGGTAATTGCAGTAGATGACAGTAGGAGATTGGTTAGCAAGAATCCCCTGCGGGGTACTTATCACTTAGATAGGTTTAGGAATAACAGTGTCCATTGGAGAGGGGTGATCCCGTAGCGAGATACGGATCACCAGCGAGGTTTCCGGCTTCAGTTCAGCAAGGGAGGTATGTCAGCAGCTCCGACTTCTCAGGCGTAGGTGCAATGAACATGTGGGTTTGAACGAGCGATGAGTGAGAGCAAACCGGCGATTGAAATAGCCGCTCATAGCGGCGCTCGGCAATGATGTCATCCGGTCTTAAAGGTATATGCGTCCTTTGTTACACAAGATGGGACGCAATTAGGAGAGGAGAAATATGGAGACAAGGGTACCAGAGGTACCGGAACATTACAGTACCCCCCCCCTTAAGGCCGGCTCCGGAAGGCCTCTAGAACTGGTTTTTCCGGATATTTTGAGTGGAAATTGTGAATCAGTCTAGGGGCATGTATATCTGAGGTATCCAGCCAGGTGTCATCTTGGGGCCCATAATTCTTCCATCGTACAAGATACTGGAGTCTTCTTCTATTGAAACGGGAATCCAAAATTTCTTCCACTCACCTTCCACTTGTACAGGAGGTGGAGGTGAGATAGTAGGCCTTATTCCTTGGTTAGGAACATGGGGCTTCAGTAGAGACACATGGAAGACAGGATGTATCTTGAGGTCTACTGGCAATGTGAGTTGTACTGCAGCTTTTCCAATAAGCTTCTCTATTGGAAAAGGTCCCAGAAATAGAGGTCCAAGTTTTTTACTAGGGATTTTTAGTCTCAGATTTTTTGTAGAAAGCCAAACAAGATCCCCAATGGCATATTGGGGAGAGGGTTTCCTACGGAGGTCGTAGTACTTTTTTTGTTGGCTATGAACATGAGATATGGTATTGTTGAGTAATCCCAGAGAATCCTTTATCTGGGCAAGATAATCAGATGCCACTGGATTACTTGATGGCAAGATACGTGGAGGAAGGAGTGTGGGATGAAACCCATAATTCAGGTAAAACGGACTTTGCTTAGTAGTGCTATGAGTAGCGTTGTTATAGGCCGAATTCCGCCAGCGGGAGGAGATCTGCCCAATCGTCCTGTAGATACGAAGTATAGCAACGCAGGTACTGTTCAATGCACTGGTTAACTCTCTCTGTCTGTCCGTTGGTCTGAGGGTGGTAGGGAGAAGTAAGGTTACGCTCTATTCGCAGTATCTGACATAGAGCTAGCCAAAACTTTGAGATGAATTGTGAACCACGGTCAGACAGCAGTGTTTTTGGAATACCATGTAACTTAAAGACATGTTTCACAAGTAATTCCGCTGTTTGTTTGGATGAAGGTAGTTTTCGGATAGGAGTGAAATGTGCCATCTTGGTCAGATGGTCCACTGACACCAAGATGGTGTTGAATCCTTTGGAAGGTGGTAGTTCCACTATGAAGTCTAAGGATACCACCTCCCACGGAACCTGGGGTATCGGTAAACTACAAAGTAACCCTGATGGTTTCGTGTTGTCAATTTTAGACCTTGCACAGATATCACAAGATGAAACAAACTTTTTTACGGTTGTCTTCATGTCTGGCCACCAAAATTGCCTAGTGAGTAGATTGAGAGTTTTAGTCATACCCATATGTCCTGCCATAGGTACATCATGCGACAATTCTAAGATCTTGGTTCGCATAGTAGGGGGTATGTATAATTTATCGTTGTAGTAGAGGAAGCCTTCTTCAGGGAGCGAACGACTCCGATAATACGCTCAAGTGGTATTATAGGAACTGAGGGAACCTCAGTGCAATCTTTCTCGGCTAGTCGTGAGAGTGCATCCGCTTTTTTATTTTTGTCTGCGGGGGTGTAAGTTACTAAAAAATTAAATCTCAGAAAGAATAAGAAAGAGTTCTATTAGTCTGAAGGTATTGAAGGTTTTTGTGATCAGTATTTATCAGAATTGGCAATTGAGTGCCCTCAAGTAGATGTCGCCAATTCTCTAATGCCAGTTTTATGGCTAATAACTCCTTTTCACCTACTGGGTAGTTCACCTCGGGACTACTTAATGACTTTGAAAAGAAAGCAACTGGGTGAAGAGGTGAGGCGTTTGTTGGTCGTTGTGAGAGAACTGCTCCTACTGCCATATTAGACGCATCTACCTCCAAGATGTATTGAAGGGATGGGTCTGGATGGCATAGTATGGGGGCAGTAGTAAAGCTTGATTTCAGCAGAGAGAATGCTCCATTTGCTTCTTTTGTCCAATTAAATGGTTTCTTCGTGCTTGTAAGTTGTGTGAGAGGTTTCACAATCGCAGAGAAGTTTTTAATGAATTTCCTGTAGTAATTAGAGAATCCTAGGAACCTTTGTAATGCTTTGCGAGTGGTTGGCACAGGCCAATCCAGAATGCAGGATATTTTGCTCATGTCCATTTTGATTCCACTTTTAGATATAATATAACCTAGGAATAGTACTTCCTCTTTATGAAACAAACATTTCTTTGATTTAACATATAAGTTATGTGCAAGTAGTCTTGACAACACAAGTCTCACATGTTTTATGTGCTCAGGTAAGGAATGAGAATAGATAAGTATATCGTCCAAATATACTACCACACAAACATCAAGCAAGTCTCGGAATATCTCATTTATAAACCGTTGGAAGGCTGCGGGAGCATTACATAGCCCAAATGGCATTACAAGGTACTCAAACAGTCCGTATCTGGTTCTGAATGCCGTCTTCCATTCATCCCCTTTACGGATTTGAATTAAATTGTATGCCCCTTTTAGGTCCAATTTTGAAAAGAAAGAAGCCCCACGCACCTGTTCGATAAGTTCAGGAATAAGAGGTAAAGGATAACGATCCTTTATTGTGATGGCATTTAATTGTCTGAAATCAATGATAGGCCTAAGGCTAGAGTCCTTATTGCGGACGAAGAAGAGCCCAGCAGCAGTGGAGGAAGTAGAAGGTCGGATGAATCCTTTTGCCAAGTTCTCATCCAGATACTCCTTAAGGTGAGAGAGTTCATCCTGTGAGAGAGGATATACATGTCCGTAAGGCAACTTGCTATTTGGGAGAAGATCGATACAACAATCATAGTCCCTATGGGGAGGTAGCATTTGAGCGTTTTTCTCAAGGAAAACCTCCGATAAATCTTGATAACACTTAGGAATAATGTCATCCGGCAGTACAGACAGGATCCTATCATGTGTGGGGAGGTTACTCACAATAGTCGTCTCACAATAGTGAGAAGAGAAGGCTAACGTTCTTGTTTTCCAATCGATGATTGGTTGATGTATGTGTAACCAGGGAAGTCCCAAAATGATTGGAAAATGTGGTGAAGTTAATACATCAAAGGTGGTGGTCTCCACATGAGACTCGTCAGCAGTTACAAGAAGTGCCTGTGTCTGACTGGTGATAGGACCAGAGGATAAAGGGGTACCGTTAATAAAACTAACGGAGACAGGTTTGGGTTTTGAAACAATAGGTATTTTATTAAGGGAGACAAAACAAATGTCAATGTAGTTTCCACAAGATCCTGTGTCAATCATAGCCTTGGTGGTGATCCTAGTTTGGTCCCACTGCAATGTTAATTGAACAAAAAGATAAGGATTAGAAAAGGAAGTTGTGAGTCCCCCTAGCAAGACATTTGAACACTCACCCTCTTTTCTGCGGACAAGAGGACAGTCGTTTACCAAATGATTCGGGGATGCGCAGTACATGCAAAGATGTTCGGTTTTCCTCCTGGCACGTTCAGAAAGGGTCAGAGGTGGACGTATCATTCCTACTTCCATAGGAGTAGGGTCAGCAGGCAACATCCGAGAAGGACTGGAAAATGGTGAGCCCATCTTCTCAGCCTTTCTTTCTCGTAGTCGTCTGTCAATATTGATACTGGTCTGGATCAGTCCCTCTAGAGTGCCAGGTAAATCCGCTCGGGAGAGCTCGTCTTTAACGGCCTCAGATAGGCCGAGTCTAAACTGCGTTCGTAAAGATGTGTCGTTCCACCCTGAATCAGGGGACCATCTTTTAAAATTCGCCACGAAATCTTCAACAGGTCTCCTTCCTTGTTTTAAGGCCCGTAATTGGGTGTCAGCGGTACTCTGCTTGTTGGGGTCTTCATATAAAGTAGCAAGTTGTGCTAGAAATAAGGGATAAGAATTAAGGAGTGGATCATCCTTTTCAAAGAGAGCATCTGCCCAGGCCCGGGGTTCACCCGTTAAATAGGAGATGATGGTACAAACCTTAATTTGGTCAGTGGTGTAGGTTAGAGGTTTTAACAAAAAAAACAATCGACATGCGTTTTTAAATTCACAGAATTTGCTCCGATCACCAGAAAACACTATAGGAGGGTTTATCTTAGGCTCACGGGGCTGAGCAGCAGGAGGCTGTGTGAGACGGCCAAGCTGCTGTCTCAAGGTTTGATTGTCATTTTTTACCTCTGTAAGCGCAAGGATCAATGCATCTACTTGCTGTTTTAATTGTAGTACATGAGTGGATAATTCTGCTGAATCCATATTTTTTTTTAAAGGCTCGTTCAATCTGTAACGTTCATGCGTTTTTGTTAGTGGATGGATTTACAGCTGCAGAATTATTACACTCAGTAGCCTTGTAGAGAATCTGTTGAACAACATATCCAACTCTCAGGACTTCATCACCGTGTACAGCCTGTTATATACTATATATATATTAATAGATGTTTAATGGAGGGATAGAGTATATGAGGATATATAGATGAGAGACAGGCTATTGTATGGTGAGCACTAGAAGTAGTATTAGGAGAGTTGCAGGTGATGGTAAAGCAGATAGGTTCTGATGTCAAGTATAGTGCAGATGGTAAGAGGACACAGATGGAGTATACTTAGACAGAGTAACCTAGTGCAAGGATAGTTGAAGGTAGTCCCAAGAGCTAACAGTCTATGCAGATGATAGTGAATAGATAGATACAGATAGTCTTGGTAATTGCAGTAGATGACAGTAGGAGATTGGTTAGCAAGAATCCCCTGCGGGGTACTTATCACTTAGATAGGTTTAGGAATAACAGTGTCCATTGGAGAGGGGTGATCCCGTAGCGAGATACGGATCACCAGCGAGGTTTCCGGCTTCAGTTCAGCAAGGGAGGTATGTCAGCAGCTCCGACTTCTCAGGCGTAGGTGCGATGAACATGTGGGTTTGAACGAGCGATGAGTGAGAGCAAACCGGCGATTGAAATAGCCGCTGATAGCGGCGCTCGGCAATGATGTCATCCAGTCTTAAAGGTATATGCGTCCTTTGTTACACAAGATGGGACGCAATTAGGAGAGGAGAAATATGGAGACAAGGGTACCAGAGGTACCGGAACATTACACCCATACAGTGTGAATTAACAGTTTGTGCATCTGCCGCCACCTGTTATTCTATTGGGATGCAGTGGCTGCACAAACACAGCTGCAGGTCCCAATCTGATAAGTGTGAAGGTGCGGGTATGTGGCCCAGAATGCACACTGTCTATGTTCAGGGCCATAGACCTGCACCCATAGCAGGTCTAGGGTTAAGGAGACAGCACCAAGCCTTAACATTTGTAAACACTGGTAACTTTTTACTTATTTTGTTTCTGTCTTCTGTCTCTGGACATTTGTTGTTAAAGCTTAGGTTTAGTCAACATAAAAAAAAACAAAAATCAACTCAAAGGACATTGCTTACTTTTAATCCAATGTGTCTCTTGTGCCACACAACCCCTACCGTCGTAAGCATCTAGTGTGGCGGGGGTTGTTAGAAGAGAGGGTGCCATAACAGGCACCTATTAGGAGTGCCTGACTTTGCCCACCCTTTTTGCCCAGCTGCTCCTTTCTTAGACGCTGTACTACAGCTTCTATGAATAAAAACACAATCTATGAATGGAGGGGGCAGATGATTAAAATGTTTGCCTCCTCCATTCATATATCAAGTTTCAGTCATAGAAGCTGTAGTATGGCTTCTGTGAATGCAGGAGCTGAGCAGAAAAGGCGGCATAGTAGGGCTCTCTTGATGAGGGCCTGTCACTGTGCTCTCAGTTCTATTAAGCCCTGTTGCATTGGACAATTACAGTGTGGGGGGAAGGATGAAACTTTCAGGAGCCAGCAGCACAAGGGATATACTGAATTAAAAGTAAGTATTTTCCCTTATGCCGCTTTTTTTATTTTGCCCAAATTTAGGTTTTAGTTTAGGAGGAGAATATGGGGGTACAGGCTGCTAGAATCACCATACAAGCAGATATTTTAATTTCCTACAAATAATTTTCAGGCTATTGAACATTGTAAAGATGGTCAAATCTATTGGAGTGTCTAACTTCAATCGCTGGCAGCTAGAGCTGATCCTGAATAAGTCATGATTGAAATACAAGCCCTTCTGTAATCAGGTAATGCAATTTTAAAGACTATATTAAAATCAATATTAAAGTGGATGTAAACCCAAACAGTTGCCATTTTCTACCTTTTTCTTAATCGTTTTGTATCTCAGTGCTGCAGATCTTCTGCAATCTCTTTCTGGCATTTGAACTTGTCTCTATGCTCTCACTCCAGCATCAGTTGCATAATTATGGGAATGGCAGGCAGGATGTATTTACTTAATTCTAATAACTATAAAATTATACTAGACATACTTAATAATAAATAAATAGACCACACGATATTGGCTTGGACATAAAAGGCCGTGGCTGTTTTATTATTGGCTTAAACACATACATAAATAAAATACTTTATTTACACTTACAGATTAAACTCACGTCAACAACCTAGCCACTATGGCTCAGGTTGACAAATATAACGTTAACTTTCACAATCATTATCCAAAATATCATAAAACATAACCAACTGAAAATTGCGTCCACCAAAGCACCTATGCTAAGGCGACAGCATGAACCAATAAATAATAACTGGCCGCGACGACCCAAAAGGAAAGGGGTGGGAGGGAGGGGAACGCAGCAGTTGAATTCCTGACGAGGTGAAGTGACCCGGGAGCCCCGCGGTCACTTCTTAAATAGCCCTTTGAGAACCAGTTGAGGCTGGGTTACCTGCAAAAGAGCGGGATATTTGAGCGGGAGCGGAGCTCCAAGCGCAAATCTGCCCGGAGATAGCTGCTAATCGAGCGGGAAAGCCGCAGTTTCTTACAGAAATTGCCTGGATACCCACAGATTAGAGCGGGAAGCTTAAAATTGAGTGACCTGGGTCAAAAGTTCAATAGGCTGAAAACACCTGTGAATCTCCCTAATAAACTACCTATGTTCCCTTCTAGCTTTAGCCCCTGCCTCCATCCCATAAAGAAATGGGGGCACCCCTTTCTTTTCATGGGAATGGCAGGCAGGATGTATTTACTTAATTCTAATAACTATAAAATTATACTAGACATACTTAATAATAAATAAATAAATAGACCACATGATATTGGCTTGGACATAAAAGGCCGCGGCTGTTTTATTATTGGCTTAAACACATACATAAATAAAATACTTCAAACTTTATTTACACTTACAGATTAAACTCACGTCAACAACCTAGCCACTATGGCTCAGGTTGACAAATATAACGTTAACTTTCACAATCATTATCCACCAGACAGGTGGAAATTTTGCGCCTGTCCCCACCAACCCAACACGCGGCCTGCTCTATACAAGAGCCCAGATTATTATTAAGAATGTCCAAGCCAATGTCGGAAAGATGGATTCCATCTTTCCAGTAAAGACCCACCAGGCCACCTCCCAGCTCGACGTGTCTAAAGGAAAGTATCCCTAATCCCAGTAATAATTTGGAAAGCCCCCTGTTTAAGCGTTTCCTCATTTTCTCAATAGGCTTCAAACCGTGATATCTAAAAGATACCAAACGCGGAACAATTTCAGAAAAAACTAAGCGCAAATTTGGAAACTGAGATTGAAGAAAAACCAAATCGTCTCGCATTGTGAACAGAAGATCTAAGGTTTTAACCCGACCAATGTCATTACCCCCGAGGTGGATAACTAAAATGTCAGGGGGGGGTGAATGATCTAGTAAGCCTTACTTCTGAAGTAAGTTCGGCCCATACCATACCGCGCTTACTAAACCAGAAAACCTTGAATTTGTTACTGTCCAGTCCCAGATTCTCCGAGTAGACCCTCTTCTGTGCCCGCTGATGAGCCCAATGAATGTACGAGTGGCCCAGGATCCATACTGTGAGCTTGGTCCCTGAAATTAAATAGAAGTATTAGGGCGAATGTAGGACTTATAGCAATCAGATGCCCACCTACCAATCTGCTTCACCGAATCAACTCCTAGGCCTAACCTGGCTGCTTCTGTTGCCGCCCCTATACGAAACGAGTCACTTTAACCTCACTTAGATTTAAAAACTTTAAACACATTTGCAAAACTGATGAGAACTGATATCGAGACAGAGGTTTGCCTGATGCATGAATAAATAAAACATTGTTTAAACAAGGTCTCAGGGAAATAAACTCTTTTAATAGAAAAACAGGGCAAATTAAAGAATTCCTAAATTTGTTTAGAATAATCTGTTTACCGACACCCATTTGATCGGTTTTAGAATGTGACAAGAAAATACTGACACTAGCGAAATAAAACTTAATGTCCTGAATCTTTAAACCAGGAAAACCCAACTTCCTATCAGGAATTAATTCTGAGATTCTGAGGACTGCAAAAAACATTACTGAGAAAGCAGCTCTAAATAGCCTTGTTTCATATTTAGAGAAACACACCCTATCTAAAGCCAGGCACAGATCCCCCAGCAGCTCTATCGAGATTGGTTTTCTATCATCAATCTTATAATGTTGCTTCCTGTATCCTTTCATAGCCTGCCTTACAGAAAAAAATGAAAGACAAGCAGGCCGGTTTTGCAATTTACTAAAAAAGGATATTCCGGCAAGAGTTTTGTTTATGTGTGACCACGAAAATTGTTTCTTAAACAATGAGTTCAAAAAGGATAATAGCAAACCCTCAGAGAAGGAATCAGATGGTAAATTAAGAAACTGCAGATGCTGTAGCCACAGCAACCAAGCTGATTGGTATCCAGCAAGCGTTGATGGGGCTAGAGATAACTCAATATTCTCAATGATGCAGTCTAGATCAGCCTCCAGAGATGCGAAGGGTAAGGGTGTCCAGCTGTGTCTGCCTCTGGTAACAGATGAAAAAATCGTTCAATCTGAAAACGGAACAGACAGTCTGCCAAAATATTAGATTTACCAGGCACAAAAGATGCTTTAAGCCAAATATTAAAATGTAGACACTTTGCAACGAGATAGCGGAGCATGATGGTAACAGGCGGCGATTTGGATGACAAACAGTTTATTGCAAAGAGCACGCCCCTGTTGTCAGTTCTTACCATTATTCTTCTGTTCCTAAAATAGTGGCCCCATAATTCTAAGGCCACTATGATTGGAAAGAGCTCCAGCAACACAATGTTGCGCGTAAGGCCTAAAGTCTTCAACCTGTCACACCATGGTGCAGCGCACCAATGGTTGCGCCAAATGGCGGCAAAACCTCTGGATCCCGCTGCATCTGTGAAAAGTAAAAAATCTTCATCTAAAACAAAATGCTCCTGCCAAACAGCTGCACCGTTGAAGAATAAAAGAAATTGTATCCACACCAAGAAATCTTTCTTCATCTCACCCGAAATCCTCACATGAGATGAAGGTGATTTGAGGCCAGAGATAGCTACATAAATCCGTCTGGAAAACAATTTACCTACCGGTATTACTCTGGAAGCAAAAGCTAGCAATCCCAGTAGGGACTGCAAATCTTTAAAACAAACCTTTTTCCGCCGGATCACGAGCAATAGGGATCTGCGTAGTTTCTCAATTTTGTCCTCCGGTAATCCGAATTCCATACGAACAGTGTCGATTGTAATACCTAAGAAAACTAAGCAAGTGGAGGGAAGAACAGTTTTTTCAAGGGCCAGAGGGACCCCAAAATGCTTGCATATTTGGACAAAAACATCCAATAAAACTTTACATGTATTAGAAGAAGGAGGTCCTATGAAAAGGAAATCATCTAGGTAATGTACTAAAAGATGGGAACCAGTGACCTGTGTTACCACCCATTTTAAAAAAGTAGAAAAAATTTTCGAATTAAAAACAAGATAAGGAACAGCTCATTGGGAGGCATTTATCAAAATAAAATTGGTCTTTAAAATGAAAACCCAAAGAGTTGAAACAACTAGGATGAATGGGTAAAAGGCGAAAGGCAGACTTGATATCTGCCTTAGCTAGAAGAGCCCCCCTTCCAGCAATCCTGAGTCTCTCCAAAGCATCCTCAAAAGTGGCGTATTGCACCGAAGCCAAACTATCACTGATGTCATCATTAAGGGAATCGTCTTTAGGATAAGATAAGTGGTGTATTAATCTGTATGAGTTTGGCTCCTTCTTTTGAACAATGCCCAACGGGGAGACCCTGAAATCTAAAAATGGGGGCTCAGGGAAAGGACCAGCAAATCTGCCTTCCTGCAGTTCAATGGCAATCTTATCGGCCACAATGTCTTGCAGGCCGTCTATGGATTTTAAATTTTTATAGATAACACAACCCTTACCCTTAAAAGAAGGCAATATGAAACCAAACGCAAATCCATCAATTAGAAGCTGCGCTTTCTCCTTGTCTGGGTATTTGAGGAGCCAAGGCAACATTTCTGTTAGCTTCACCGGGGTGGTAGCTCTTCTGAATGCCCCCCGGTTGTTGTGCATTTGCCATTTTTTTGAAACACTTAAATATGGGATGCGACCCGGAACAGAACGCACATTCGTGTTTAAATTTACGTGTACCGGGCCATTTGCACTGCGATTCGTTGTAATTAAAGCAGACACCTTTTCTAAAGGACTGCAAACCGGTTTGTTGGGGGTTGACTGTCTGCTTGGGGAGAAAGGACCGCTGTGGTAGAAACAGGTCTAACCACAAGCCCACATCTTTTACCCCCCATTTTAAAGATGGCTGTACAGATAATTTTTGTCTAAACGCCACGTCGTAACTAAACCAGGCAGAACCGCCAACATTTTTGTATGCCTCTAATACTATGTCAATATGTTGGAACAAACCCACACTTTTATTTGGGTACTTTTCACAAAAGACACTGGAAAAGATCAAAAATGCTTGTAACCAATTATTAAATGATTTCGTTATTGGCCTCCTTCTCTCCTCTTCATCTTTCTTGTCGGATTTACAAATACAAATCCCAGATACGAATTGAATGAATCAACTGAATTTAACAAAAGGAAATAACTAAATTAACAAATCTAAATTAAATGAAAACAAAACAATTTTTTTCGGCATGCACATATCTAATAGGTAATGCATATCTAAGTAGATATTTCACATTTGCATAACTTAATATTTTAATTTTCTATTGAATGGTTCTAACACTGTTAGCTAAGTATTTAGTAAATGCTGGAGAGTTTAAACCATCTGATAGTCTCTTCTGTCCCTCAGGTCTCTATAGTTTAGATCCCTGCACTGAGTTACAGAGTGTGCACACCTGCTGTGCCCATTATCAGGAGCTCCCATAGGTGGGAGCTTTGCTGAGTTCCTGGGTCTGTACTACTGCGTTGCCCATTATTAATGGTTCCCATCATCCCTGCTGGTTTTGTATTTATTTTTGTATTATGTACGATGTAACAAAAGGAGCTGGAATATGCCAAAATGGGCAGGAACACCAAAAACTCTCAGGAGGACAGAAACAGAGTCAGGAACCCTGTCAAGAAGATCTCACTCTTGGAGTAAAAAGCCAAGGACTGACCCATCCCATCCACCTATAACTAAAACATCATTTGTGGGTAGATTGATCCTATAAACACCACTGTCTCAGTTCTAGCTGTTAAAATACTACTAAATACTATAAATTATATGACTTAATTGTAGTGTTTGCAGATAAATAAATGTAAACTAGTGTGCCCAGTCTTGGATTTCTTGTTTATACATAAAATTGTTATTTAACAGGTTTCTTCACCATGCAGGTAGAATGCCATGTGCCTGAACCAAAACAAACTGCTGAAATTCTGCAATGACAATAACATTGTACTGGTTGCCCATAGTGTCTTGGGTTCCAGCCGGAACAAGTCATGGAGGTAAATACAAAAGGTTCTATATAACAAACAAACAAATGTGCAAAAATTATAGCGCAAATATATTATAAAGTGCAAAAAGTGCTCAGTTCCAATAACATCAGCATTTCTTCTCTCTTGCGGTAAAAAAAAAAAGATGATAATGTGCACCACCATGAAAAGTGCTCCCAAAAGGAATCACCACAAACGGTTAAATGAGCTCCTTACCAGCTACTCTGATCCCACAAGGAGATCACTAAATGCCTTGCTGCATAGCAGCCACATACACCATGATCCGGAATACAAAGGCTCTCCAAACTTTTAAGCCGAAATAGACTCCATTGAGGGGATTAAAGTACAAAGGGAGATCCACGTAGTGTAGTATTTCACCAATTCAGTTTAATACAACAATGAAATTACACTTACAATCTCCAAGCAAGTATACAGCATGTGTTACAAACAGCCAACAGGTCCAAGCGGTCAGCCAGACTTGCGGAATGACGTCATGTGTGAGGCCCCTCCCAATGCGTTTCTCTGTAATGTTGGCTGGGGATTTGAGGCTGAGGATCTGAGAAATTGAACACCTGTTCAATTGCTTAGTAACACAAATTGCTAATCAGCCAATCACATGGTAGCAACTCAATGCATTTAGGCATCTAGACGTGTTGAAGATGACTTGCTGAAGTTCAAACAGAAAATCAGAATGGGGAAGAAAGGGGATATAAAAGACTTTGAATGTGGCATGGTTGTTGGTGCCAGGTGAGCTGGTCTGAGAATTTAAAAAACTGCTGATCTACTGGGATTTTCATACACAGCCATCTCTAGGGTTTACAGAGAATAGTCCGAAAAAGAGAAAATATCCAGTGAGCGGCAGTTGTGTGGACAAAAATGCCTTGTTGATATCAGAGGTCAGAAGAGAATGTGCAGACTGGTTGGAGATAATAGAAAGGCCACAGTAACTCAAATACCCAGTCGTTACAACCAAGATATTCAGAATATCATCTCTAAATGCACAGCACATCGAACCTTGAAGCAGATGTGGTACAGCAGCAGAAGACCGCTCCAGATGCCACTCCTGTCAGCTAAGAACAGGAAACTGATGCTACAATTCACACAGGCTCACCAAATTGGACAACAGAAGATTGGAAAAACGTTGTCTGGTCTGATAAGTCTCGATTTCAGCTGCAACATTCAGATGGTGGGGTCACAATTAGGCATAAACAACATAAAAAGCATGGATCCATCCTGCTTTGTATCAACAGTTCAGGCTGGTGGTGTAATGGTGTGGAGGATATTTTCTTGGCTCACTTTGGGCCAACCTGAGTATTGTTACTGACCATGTCCATCCCTTTATGACTAAAGTGTACCCATCCTATGATGGCTACTTCCAGCAGGATAATGCACCATGTCACAAAGCACAAATCATCTCAAACTGGTTTCATGGACATGACAATCAGTTCCCTGAACTCTAATGGCCTCTACAACCCTTTGGGATGTGGTGGAACAGGAGATTTGCATCATGGGGGTTCAGCCAACAAATGTGCAGCAACTGCATGATTTTATCATGTCAATATGGACCAAAAGCTATGAGGAATGTTTCCAACACCTTGTTGAATCTATGCCACAAAGAATTAAATACAGTTCTAAAGCTAAAAGGGGGTCCAACCTGGTACTAGCAAGGTGTACCTAATAAAGTGACCAGTGAGTGTATATATATTTAGAGAAAAGCTCATTTACTGCTGTTGCCTTGCAATAAACTCACAAAAAAAAAAGAACTATATTTGAAATCAAAGTCTATTAACCCCAGTTTCAAAAAGTGGTGCTGTAAACATTTTACATTCTTAAATAATCAAAATGTGCAAACAATATAATTCAAATCCCCCAAAAGTCCATAAACTTGTGCAGAAAAAAATGTGTGCTGCAGAATCCCTCCAGTCTTTCACCACACACGACCTGTGCACACGAGGACCTCAATGGGAAGAACATCACCAGAGCTAAATGCCACTCATTTTCATGATTGGCAAAATTCACTTTGTGTAAACAATACACCAAAATCGTGGAAAACTTTAGCACTGGGTCACTCCTCACAATTCACATATCATCACATATTATATGGAAAAAAGAAGAAAAAATCTCCAATGGTACAGTAACCAGATCCATAAGAATTTATTTATAGTAAAAAGCCACTCACAAGTTACAATCAATATTCATGCTCATCCATAAAGCATAGTAGCATCAGACCTTCATAAGTTGTGGTCTTATCACCTCTGGACCACCACCCCATTTCGGTTCCGATTCTGGCAACACTTCTGGTCTCCGTGTAGCCACACCTGACGTGTTTCTTCTACTGACTTCGTCACAGGGGGTGGCAACACGGCACAGCTATCAGTCCCGTATTCCCTCCCTTCTCATCACTGTTACTTCCTTCCTTACCACTGGGTGCGCATCCATTGAGCAGGATCAGACCAGCGGATCTCGTCCCACTTATCCATCTGGGCATTTAACCCCTTTAATGCCAAGTACTATTACAAATTGAAGGCACCAGCTGAAACAGTATAACTAAGCTCACCAAATATATCACAGACACCCACTGGTGAATCTAATGCAAAGAAGGCATATTTGTCCAACTACGCAATCAATATGTACAATTACATCAAACACCATAAAACTAAAACAGTTAATAGTCTAAAAATAAAAAACAAATATATTTAAAAACTAAACAATATATTTAAAATTTAAACAATTTATATTGAGTTCAATACACAAAGTGAATTTTGGCAATCATGAAAATGAGTGGCATTTAGCTCTGGTGATGTTCTTCCCATTGAGGTCCTCGTGTGCACAGGTGGTTTGTGGTGAAAGACTGGAAGGATTCTGCAGCACACATTTTTTTTCTTCACAAGTTTATGGACTTTTGGGGGATTTGAATTATATTGTTTGCACATTTTGATTATTTAATAATGTAAAATGTTTACAGCACCACTTTTTGAAACTGGGGTTAATACACTTTGATTTCAAATATAGTTCTTTTTTTTGTGAGTTTATTGCAAGGCGACAGCAGTAAATTAGCTTTTCTACAAATATATATACACTCACTGGTCACTTTATTAGGTACACCTTGCTAGTACCAGGTTGGACCCCCTTTTAGCTTTAGCACTGTATTTAATTCTTTGTGGCATAGATTCAACAAGGTGTTGGAAACATTCCTCATAGATTTTGGTCCATATTGACATGATAAAATCATGTAGTTGCTGCACATTTGTTGGCTGCACCTCCATGATGCAAATCTCCTGTTCCACCACATCCCAAAGCTTTGTAGAGGCCGTTAGAGTTCAGGGAACTGATTGTCATGTCCATGAAACCAGTTTGAGATGGTTTGTGCTTTGTGACATGGTGAATTATCCTGCTGGAAGTAGCCATCATAGGATGGGTACACTTTAGTCATAAAGGGATGGACATGGTCAGTAACAATACTCAGGTTGTCTCAAAGTGTGCCAATAAAATATCCTCCACACCATTACACCACCAGCCTGAACTGTTGATACAAGGCAGGATGGATCCATGCTTTTTATGTTGTTTATGCCTAATTGTGACCCCACCATCTGAATGTTGCAGCTGAAATCGAGACTCATCAGACCAGACAACTTTTTCCAATCTTCTGTTATCCAATTTTGGTGAGCCTGTGTGAATTGTAGCATCAGTTTCCTGTTCTTAGCTGACAGGAGTGGCATCTGGAGTGGTCTTCTGCTGCTGTACCACATCTGCTTCAAGGTTCGATGTGCTGTGCATTTAGAGATGATATTCTGAATATCTTGGTTGTAACGACTGGGTATTTGAGTTACTGTGGCCTTTCTATCATCTCCAACCAGTCTGCACATTCTCTTCCGATCTCTGATATCAACAAGGCATTTTCGTCCACACAACTGCATGCCCAGAAGCTGTTTAGCAAGGTATGACGTGCCTGGACCGGAAATGACGTTGGGGCCGGTGCAGGCGCATTGATTCCTGGGAGCGATGACGTTCAGCTCCCCGGAATCCTTGCAGGCCAGGAAGTGATGGCGGCGGCCGTGGCCGCAGAGGGAGGAAGATTAAGTAAGGTAAGTATATTTTCTTCTAAAACAAGGTAAGTGAAAAAAGAAATTGCGATTATCCATTTGTTTTTCAGGTGACCCGGAGCAAGAAGATGGACCGAAGTTCAATTTTAGGGTGGAACTCCACTTTAAGTGAAGCATAGTAAACACCGTTTACTATGCATCAGTGACAAATGGACACAGGAGTGACTGGTACTGATCACTCACTGTGTTCATTCAGGAATGGAAGGGACCAGTGAATGACATTTACCTGCCCCTTTCCCGACTCTCTATCCTGAAACATCCCCCTGTGTGCCCAAAGCCGGCAGTGCTGCGGAGGGGGAAAGGGGCCCTGGACAACAGATGGAGGGGGTGCATGTGCTAGAACCATTCCCCCTTCAGTAAAGCCGGAGGGAGTAAGAACAGGAGAAGCTGGCAGCGCTGCAAGGGGAGGCAGAAGAGGATCGGTGTCTGAAATAAGACAGTACAGCTGGACCTCCTGCTCAGAAAGTGCCCGGGCCCCCCTTTTGAACTGATGGGGTCTGGGCCCAGTACAGGAGGACTGGATGTACTGCCTTATCATTGGCCCTGATCCAGTGTGAAACTTTACCTCTGTGCAGGAGCTTCCTGTAATAAAGTCCAGTCACTGCTACTCTCTCTCCTTGTGCAGGATGACTGGACTTGTATCCACCCCCTCCTGTGGTTTTCTGCAGGCAGACTGTAGTAGGTGGAGCCTCTCATAGCTCTGTTCTCCGCTCATATGTACAGCACAGGAATACGTTTATTTATTTACTTATACAAGGTACCATCAGGGTTCATAACACCATTTTGTGCACACAAAGTGGATTTATGCATTGTGGCTATCGAGTAAAATATTTACATAAACGTTTGTGAGCTCAAGGTTTACCTTTAAGCCCAGGTTGCCCTTGCTTCCTCTGAAATCTTTAGGGACTTTTAGGGAACACCCAGCTTAGTCATATGACCACTATTTCAAGAGTTATCAGTAGTCTTATCAGTTTGGCATTTTTTCCATGCTGCAGAAAATGGAATGGGCGAAGCCATGGTTTCCAGAGCACATCATAACACAGGACATGTCACACTAAAGGGCCATACACACTATTAGATTTTCTGAAGACTTTTTCCTTCAGATTTACCTTTTCTATGTAGTGCAAGGGCCTGCCAGATTGCATACAAATTGAAAGTGTTTAGGATTGACCTCATATTATATGGTTTTGGTAAATCTAAAGGAAAAAGTCTTCAGAAAATCTTATAGTGTGTATGGCCCATAAGAGATCTTCTAACAGGTTGGGAAGTCAAATAAAAATACAGCACTTTGGGTTTCTCTCTCTCTGTGGTTGGTCTTTCTCTGTAAAGAAGAAGCTGATATCCTTAAGCCAGCCATGGGCGGATCAAAATTCAGCTGGTTTAGCAGGAACCAGCTGAATTTCAATCCATCTGTGGGCAGGCTGGTTGTACTGAAGTCGATCTATCGATCAACTTCAGTACAACCAACCTGTTGTTTTTTTTCATTCGAACATTGTATTCTGATGGTTGAGAAACTTCCTGCTTTCAGAATACAATAGCACAGCAGGAAGGATTCCCCCATCAACACCGACTGTGTTGATGGGGGAATCTAACAATTTTCTTTTCTGGTTGAAAGAAAATTGCATAATGTATGGCTCATCTCTAAGTTGGGGGACTGCCTTAATGTTTAATTCTTCACATAACCATGGCTCCCGTCTGGTCCTGGCCATTGGTGAGCACACCTTCGAGCAAGGTCTTACCCCTGTGCTAGCAGTGACCCTGGACACCTCCTGGCGTAACCTAAAGAACCAACCTGGGGGAAGGAAGGTAATCCTCTCATGTAGCCCTGAACTTTGCATACAACGAGTTAAGGGGAAGCATGGAGGAAAGGCCATCATCATCCACCATCCCAACAACCATCCCACCCCCCTATATTGTGTTGGGGTAACAATCCTACTCCAAAGATACAGTACAGATAGTGAGCTCTGTCACCCTAATGGCGATCTCCTTTCTCCCTTCCAGGAATCCAGCTCTGTAAGCTTTTCTTAAAGCTCAGTAAACCTCATGTAATCAAAAAGGTAGGCTACATAGTGCTCTCCATTTCAACAATCTTATTAAAATGCCCCCATAAAAACACACTTACAAGAGATCAAGTTAAAAAGCGCTTTAAATGTCTAGCACGTCTGCCTGCTCACTACTCCACATGGATTGTGGTGGTTGCGTGATGTCATGGGCTCGGCCTCTCCCTCCTTTTACTATTATGTATATAAATGGACTTTGATTCAGAGCACACAATATATAGGAGCTTGGGGTGGTGTATTTGGTTGCCCTTCACTGTAAATATATTACAGAAACAGCGCAGCATATTAAATGACTTATTGATGGTTAGAGACAACGATAAATGCTCCACCCTTATCCTCCTTGATCTTTCTGCAGCATTTTACAACATGGATTATAACATTCTGGATCAGATAAAGTTTCTCTGTGGTATACAGCAGTGCTTCTCAACCATCTTTTCAGTCAAGGCACACTTTAAAATTATACACAATCTTGAGGCACCCCATTCTAAAATGTAAAAAAAAAAAAACAGAACTGATAGTTTTACAGTATCACAACAGCATCTACATAAGCAACATGCCCGAGGACAAGCTCTTCTCAGTTGGGGCTCCCACTTGCATTACATAAGACCCAATCAGGTGGGGGCACTGCTAGAAAGACTTACTAGGGTCGCATACTCCCACCTTGCAGAGGCTCAACCTTTAGTTACCACATAGGTGCAAGCTATTTTAGTAGCCAAAAGAGAGAAACATGCAAAATGTTGAATTACAGGGCTAAAACTGGAAACTCCTTCTACAATGGATTCCCTGAAAAAGAAGAAAATCATTTGCAGTTGCCAGAGAATGCAGCAGCCAGGCTACTCACCCACCAACTCCGACACTGCCAAATTACCCCAATTCTTCGCTCCCCATACTGGCTTCCAAATAAAAGAAACTCAGAAAGCACCCGATCTGGATGTTTTTTAACCACTTTACCCCCAGCCCTATTTCGGACACTTTTTGTTTACAAGTTAAAACCAGTATTTTTTCCTAGAAAACGACTTAGAACCCCCAAAAATTATATATATATTTTTTAGCAAAGACTCTGGAGAATAAAATGTCGGTCATTGCAAAATTTTTTGTCACGCGGTATTTGCGCAGCGGTCTTTAAAACGCCATTTTTTTGGAAAAAATTTGAAAAATCACATTTCACTGCATTTAAAAAATACTAAACAATAAAGTTAGCCCATTTTTTTTGTATATTATGAAAGATGATGTCACGCCGAGTAAATAGATACCCAACATGTTACGGTTTAAAATTGCGCCCCCCCCCCCCCCCCCCGTGGGATGGCGACAAACTACGGTCAATAGAGATCTCAATCTGCGACGCTTTAAATTTATTTAACGGTTACCAGTTTAGAGTTAGAGTGTAGCTCTTTTTTTAAATTATTGCCCACACTCTGGCAATCGCGGCGATACCTCACGTGTGTGGTTTGAACAGCGATTTCATTTGCGCTCGACTTGCGTATACGTTTTTTTTTGTGCGCGAGCTAATGGTGACGGGGGTGGCTACATTTTTTTATTTTTTTTTCCTATTCATTTTTTCTTTTTTTTTAACTTTATTACAGGTGTTTTTTTAAAAAAAAAATCTGATCACTTTTATTGCTGTCACAAGCAATGTAAACATCCCTTGTGACACCAATATGTAGTGACAGGTACACTTTATGGAGGGATCGAGGGTCTAAAAGACCCTCGACCCCTCCACTACACTTCCCTGTATGCAAAACGCTGAAAACGGCATTTTTGCATACAGCCATTTTTCAAATCTGCCGCCTTTTGCAGCACTGTAACCCGGAAGTGACGTCATGGACGCCGCCTCCGGGTTACGTCATCGGAGACCCGATCGATGCCGTTTCCGGCATTCATCGGGACTCCATCCAGCCGGCGGACGTGCCGGCTGGGTGCTCGGGGCTCCCGGTGGGACGGGAGCCCAGAGCAAAGCCACGGAAGGCGGCGGGAGGGGGGGGACGTCCCCCCCTGCCCCCCCGGGTAACGATCGAGCGGCTCCCGAGCCGCATCGGTCATTACCGACGGAAAGCCAACCGTCGGCTCTAAACAACGGTACCGGGATGATGCCTCTAGCTAGAGGCATCATCCCGGTATAACCCCGCAAAGTCAGCCGACGTAGATCTACGTGGCTGGTCGTTAAGTGGTTAAATACAGACTGAAGACACATCTATTCGCCCAGGCTTATTGCAATACCTGACAAATCCTTATCTTCAATGATCCCAACACCAATTTGATATATGCGTTGAGTCCCCAGGGAGAAAGGCGCTATGGAAATATTATTATTATTATTTTTTTAATTATGTAGAGGTGTCTGGTGTTCACAATGGTATTTTCTCAGGGAACAATCCAGTTTGGTCTGGATGAACAAGATTCATAATAACCTGGTTTCAGAGAAAGAGACAGAACCTGTCAGATTGCCTGCTTATCCAAAGACTCGCACAACCAGAGTTGAAGGCTGGAACATTACTAGCAGTAATGGGGGGTCTTACAATGGCTGATATCAGTGATCAAAATCCTGACAATACACTATGTATGAAATTGTTCCTGTTAAAGATAATATTATATCCTTACCTCTTAGGTGAGGTTGTATGTCTATTATTAAAGTGAAAATATTTCCTGCTAGTTAACCCACTGTAAATATACTTCTTCACCCTATTACTTATAATTAGTGTTGAGCGAACACGGACTGTATTATTCGTGTTCGTACCGAATAATTGGATTTTTTGTACCCGAACACGGACACGGACACTTTACTGTATGTTCGGGTAAAAATCCGTGTTCGGTCGTTTTATTTCCGGGTTTTGCATGCTTTGGCGCTCTTTTCATGGCGGGCTTTCAACAGCCAATCAACAATCGTTTAACTGGTGTGCCTTAAGCCATCCCAGCCATGCCTGCAAATGTCTCAGTAGCTGTGATTGGCCGTCTGAAGCATGTGACCAAGTCTTTATAAGTTCGAGGCAGCCGCAGCGGCGTCATTATGCTGCTTAGATTCAGGGACAGAGCACACATCAACGTGCTGGCTGCTGATTAGGGAAAGATAGGCAGGAAAAAACCATTTGTGTCCGGATAGAATTGAGGGACAGGTCGGAGTGTTTAGGCAGGGCGAGTTGTAGGCATTTTAGGGATAGAGTCTGCTGAATTATATAGGGTCAGTGTCTTCTACAAACTACAATCGATATTGCTGTGTGGGGGGTGGGGTGAATCTGCACTCAATCCTGATCTACGATCTCTTCTCAATCCTGTTAGGGACAGAGTCTGCTGAATTTTAGGGAAACTGTGTTCTACAAACTACAATCGATATTGCTGTGTGGGGGGTGGGGTGAATCTGCACTCAATCCTGATCTACGATCTCTTCTCAATCCTGTTAGGGACAGAGTCTGCTGAATTTTAGGGAAACTGTGTTCTACAAACTACAATCGATATTGCTGTGTGGGGGGTGGGGTGAATCTGCACTCAATCCTGATCTACGATCTCTTCTCAATCCTGTTAGGGACAGAGTCTGCTGAATTTTAGGGAAACTGTGTTCTACAAACTACAATCGATATTGCTGTGTGGTGTGGGATTGGAGATAGGCAGGTGTCAGTGATCCACATCCATTTTTCTGTGTGTGAGCTGCAGTGAACACAATCTTTTTGGGCTGCAGTGAACACAATCTTTTTGGGCTGCAGTGAACACAATCTTTTTGGGCTGCAGTGAACACAATCTTTTTGGGCTGCAGTGAACACAATCTTTTTGGGGTGCAGTGAACAAAATCTTTTTGGGGTGCAGTGAACACAATCCTTTTTGGTGTGCAGTGAACACAATCTTTGTGGGGTGCAGTGAACAAAATCCTTTGTGGGGTGCAGTGAACACAATCTTTTTGGGGTGCAGTGAACAAAATCCTTTTTGGGGTGCAGTGAACAACATCCTTTTTGGGGTGCAGTGAACACAATCTTTTTGGGGTGCAGTGAACAAAATCCTTTGTGGGGTGCAGTGAACACAATCTTTTTGGGGTGCAGTGAACACAATCTTTTTGGGGTGGAGTGAACAACATCCTTTTTGGGGTGCAGTGAACAAAATCCTTTTTGGGGTGCAGTGAACAAAATCATTTTTGGGGTGCAGTGAACACAATCTTTTTGGGGTGCAGTGAACACAATCTTTGTGGGGTGCAGTGAACACAATCTTTTTGGGGTGGAGTGAACAACATCCTTTTTGGGGTGCAGTGAACAACATCCTTTTTGGGGTGCAGTGAACACAATCTTTTTGGGGTGCAGTGAACACAATCTTTGTGGGGTACAGTGAACAGAATCTTTGTGGGGTGCAGTGAACACAATCTTTGGGGGGTACAGTGAACACAATCTTTGTGAGGTGCAGTGAACACAATCTTTGTGGGGTGCAGTGAACACAATCATTGTGGGGTGCAGTGAACTCAATCTTTGTGGGGTACAGTGAACACAATCTCATACTGAAGGTTTGAGGGTGCTGCCTGTTCCATACTCCCCCTACTCCTCATCTAGCCTTTTAGGGGTACAAACAATAGTAATTGGGGCCTAGTGTGGTTGTGTACGTGTGATATACATACACTTTTTTGGGATCATATTTTCTATTCCGCTATTTAATCAAAAACCTTTGGGGATCAGTTAAATTGGGGGATAGTCTGTGTTGGTACGTGTGAGAGAGATCCACCTTTCCAAGTTGTTGGGGTTCATCTCATACTTCTGAAGGTTTGAGGGTGCTGCCTGTTCCATACTCCCCCTACTCCTAGCCTTTTAGGGGTACAAACAATAGTAATTGGGGCCTAGTGTGGTTGTGTACGTGTGATATACATACACTTTTTTGGGATCATATTTTCTATTCCGCTATTTAATCAAAAACCTTTGGGGATCAGTTAAATTGGGGGATAGTCTGTGTTGGTACGTGTGAGAGAGATCCACCTTTCCAAGTTGTTGGGGTTCATCTCATACTTCTGAAGGTTTGAGGGTGCTGCCTGTTCCATACTCCCCCTACTCCTAGCCTTTTAGGGGTACAAACAATAGTAATTGGGGCCTAGTGTGGTTGTGTACGTGTGATATACATACACTTTTTTGGGATCATATTTTCTATTCCGCTATTTAATCAAAAACCTTTGGGGATCAGTTAAATTGGGGGATAGTCTGTGTTGGTACGTGTGAGAGAGATCCACCTTTCCAAGTTGTTGGGGTTCATCTCATACTTCTGAAGGTTTGAGGGTGCTGCCTGTTCCATACTCCCCCTACTCCTAGCCTTTTAGGGGTACAAACAATAGTAATTGGGGCCTAGTGTGGTTGTGTACGTGTGATATACATACACTTTTTTGGGATCATATTTTCTATTCCGCTATTTAATCAAAAACCTTTGGGGATCAGTTAAATTGGGGGATAGTCTGTGTTGGTACGTGTGAGAGAGATCCACCTTTCCAAGTTGTTGGGGTTCATCTCATACTTCTGAAGGTTTGAGGGTGCTGCCTGTTCCATACTCCCCCTACTCCTAGCCTTTTAGGGGTACAAACAATAGTAATTGGGGCCTAGTGTGGTTGTGTACGTGTGATATACATACACTTTTTTGGGATCATATTTTCTATTCCGCTATTTAATCAAAAACCTCTGGGGATCAGTTAAATTGGGGGATAGTCTGTGTTGGTACGTGTGAGAGAGATCCACCTTTCCAAGTTGTTGGGGTTCATCTCATACTTCTGAAGGTTTGAGGGTGCTGCCTGTTCCATACTCCCCCTACTCCTAGCCTTTTAGGGGTACAAACAATAGTAATTGGGGCCTAGTGTGGTTGTGTACGTGTGATATACATACACTTTTTTGGGATCATATTTTCTATTCCGCTATTTAATCAAAAACCTCTGGGGATCAGTTAAATTGGGGGATAGTCTGTGTTGGTACGTGTGAGAGAGATCCACCTTTCCAAGTTGTTGGGGTTCATCTCATACTTCTGAAGGTTTGAGGGTGCTGCCTGTTCCATACTCCCCCTACTCCTAGCCTTTTAGGGGTACAAACAATAGTAATTGGGGCCTAGTGTGGTTGTGTACGTGTGATATACATACACTTTTTTGGGATCATATTTTCTATTCCGCTATTTAATCAAAAACCTCTGGGGATCAGTTAAATTGGGGGATAGTCTGTGTTGGTACGTGTGAGAGAGATCCACCTTTCCAAGTTGTTGGGGTTCATCTCATACTTCTGAAGGTTTGAGGGTGCTGCCTGTTCCATACTCCCCCTACTCCTAGCCTTTTAGGGGTACAAACAATAGTAATTGGGGCCTAGTGTGGTTGTGTACGTGTGATATACATACACTTTTTTGGGATCATATTTTCTATTCCGCTATTTAATCAAAAACCTTTGGGGATCAGTTAAATTGGGGGATAGTCTGTGTTGGTACGTGTGAGAGAGATCCACCTTTCCAAGTTGTTGGGGTTCATCTCATACTTCTGAAGGTTTGAGGGTGCTGCCTGTTCCATACTCCCCCTACTCCTAGCCTTTTAGGGGTACAAACAATAGTAATTGGGGCCTAGTGTGGTTGTGTACGTGTGATATACATACACTTTTTTGGGATCATATTTTCTATTCCGCTATTTAATCAAAAACCTTTGGGGATCAGTTAAATTGGGGGATAGTCTGTGTTGGTACGTGTGAGAGAGATCCACCTTTCCAAGTTGTTGGGGTTCATCTCATACTTCTGAAGGTTTGAGGGTGCTGCCTGTTCCATACTCCCCCTACTCCTAGCCTTTTAGGGGTACAAACAATAGTAATTGGGGCCTAGTGTGGTTGTGTACGTGTGATATACATACACTTTTTTGGGATCATATTTTCTATTCCGCTATTTAATCAAAAACCTTTGGGGATCAGTTAAATTGGGGGATAGTCTGTGTTGGTACGTGTGAGAGAGATCCACCTTTCCAAGTTGTTGGGGTTCATCTCATACTTCTGAAGGTTTGAGGGTGCTGCCTGTTCCATACTCCCCCTACTCCTAGCCTTTTAGGGGTACAAACAATAGTAATTGGGGCCTAGTGTGGTTGTGTACGTGTGATATACATACACTTTTTTGGGATCATATTTTCTATTCCGCTATTTAATCAAAAACCTTTGGGGATCAGTTAAATTGGGGGATAGTCTGTGTTGGTACGTGTGAGAGAGATCCACCTTTCCAAGTTGTTGGGGTTCATCTCATACTTCTGAAGGTTTGAGGGTGCTGCCTGTTCCATACTCCCCCTACTCCTAGCCTTTTAGGGGTACAAACAATAGTAATTGGGGCCTAGTGTGGTTGTGTACGTGTGATATACATACACTTTTTTGGGATCATATTTTCTATTCCGCTATTTAATCAAAAACCTCTGGGGATCAGTTAAATTGGGGGATAGTCTGTGTTGGTACGTGTGAGAGAGATCCACCTTTCCAAGTTGTTGGGGTTCATCTCATACTTCTGAAGGTTTGAGGGTGCTGCCTGTTCCATACTCCCCCTACTCCTAGCCTTTTAGGGGTACAAACAATAGTAATTGGGGCCTAGTGTGGTTGTGTACGTGTGATATACATACACTTTTTTGGGATCATATTTTCTATTCCGCTATTTAATCAAAAACCTCTGGGGATCAGTTAAATTGGGGGATAGTCTGTGTTGGTACGTGTGAGAGAGATCCACCTTTCCAAGTTGTTGGGGTTCATCTCATACTTCTGAAGGTTTGAGGGTGCTGCCTGTTCCATACTCCCCCTACTCCTAGCCTTTTAGGGGTACAAACAATAGTAATTGGGGCCTAGTGTGGTTGTGTACGTGTGATATACATACACTTTTTTGGGATCATATTTTCTATTCCGCTATTTAATCAAAAACCTCTGGGGATCAGTTAAATTGGGGGATAGTCTGTGTTGGTACGTGTGAGAGAGATCCACCTTTCCAAGTTGTTGGGGTTCATCTCATACTTCTGAAGGTTTGAGGGTGCTGCCTGTTCCATACTCCCCCTACTCCTAGCCTTTTAGGGGTACAAACAATAGTAATTGGGGCCTAGTGTGGTTGTGTACGTGTGATATACATACACTTTTTTGGGATCATATTTTCTATTCCGCTATTTAATCAAAAACCTTTGGGGATCAGTTAAATTGGGGGATAGTCTGTGTTGGTACGTGTGAGAGAGATCCACCTTTCCAAGTTGTTGGGGTTCATCTCATACTTCTGAAGGTTTGAGGGTGCTGCCTGTTCCATACTCCCCCTACTCCTAGCCTTTTAGGGGTACAAACAATAGTAATTGGGGCCTAGTGTGGTTGTGTACGTGTGATATACATACACTTTTTTGGGATCATATTTTCTATTCCGCTATTTAATCAAAAACCTTTGGGGATCAGTTAAATTGGGGGATAGTCTGTGTTGGTACGTGTGAGAGAGATCCACCTTTCCAAGTTGTTGGGGTTCATCTCATACTTCTGAAGGTTTGAGGGTGCTGCCTGTTCCATACTCCCCCTACTCCTAGCCTTTTAGGGGTACAAACAATAGTAATTGGGGCCTAGTGTGGTTGTGTACGTGTGATATACATACACTTTTTTGGGATCATATTTTCTATTCCGCTATTTAATCAAAAACCTTTGGGGATCAGTTAAATTGGGGGATAGTCTGTGTTGGTACGTGTGAGAGAGATCCACCTTTCCAAGTTGTTGGGGTTCATCTCATACTTCTGAAGGTTTGAGGGTGCTGCCTGTTCCATACTCCCCCTACTCCTAGCCTTTTAGGGGTACAAACAATAGTAATTGGGGCCTAGTGTGGTTGTGTACGTGTGATATACATACACTTTTTTGGGATCATATTTTCTATTCCGCTATTTAATCAAAAACCTTTGGGGATCAGTTAAATTGGGGGATAGTCTGTGTTGGTACGTGTGAGAGAGATCCACCTTTCCAAGTTGTTGGGGTTCATCTCATACTTCTGAAGGTTTGAGGGTGCTGCCTGTTCCATACTCCCCCTACTCCTAGCCTTTTAGGGGTACAAACAATAGTAATTGGGGCCTAGTGTGGTTGTGTACGTGTGATATACATACACTTTTTTGGGATCATATTTTCTATTCCGCTATTTAATCAAAAACCTTTGGGGATCAGTTAAATTGGGGGATAGTCTGTGTTGGTACGTGTGAGAGAGATCCACCTTTCCAAGTTGTTGGGGTTCATCTCATACTTCTGAAGGTTTGAGGGTGCTGCCTGTTCCATACTCCCCCTACTCCTAGCCTTTTAGGGGTACAAACAATAGTAATTGGGGCCTAGTGTGGTTGTGTACGTGTGATATACATACACTTTTTTGGGATCATATTTTCTATTCCGCTATTTAATCAAAAACCTTTGGGGATCAGTTAAATTGGGGGATAGTCTGTGTTGGTACGTGTGAGAGAGATCCACCTTTCCAAGTTGTTGGGGTTCATCTCATACTTCTGAAGGTTTGAGGGTGCTGCCTGTTCCATACTCCCCCTACTCCTAGCCTTTTAGGGGTACAAACAATAGTAATTGGGGCCTAGTGTGGTTGTGTACGTGTGATATACATACACTTTTTTGGGATCATATTTTCTATTCCGCTATTTAATCAAAAACCTCTGGGGATCAGTTAAATTGGGGGATAGTCTGTGTTGGTACGTGTGAGAGAGATCCACCTTTCCAAGTTGTTGGGGTTCATCTCAT
Source organism: Pelophylax lessonae (assembly GCF_965119305.1). NCBI lineage: Eukaryota > Metazoa > Chordata > Amphibia > Anura > Ranidae > Pelophylax > Pelophylax lessonae. Next base: position 508,835,046 of record NC_138771.1, on the reverse strand, counting down.
ACTTCTGAAGGTTTGAGGGTGCTGCCTGTTCCATACTCCCCCTACTCCTAGCCTTTTAGGGGTACAAACAATAGTAATTGGGGCCTAGTGTGGTTGTGTACGTGTGATATACATACACTTTTTTGGGATCATATTTTCTATTCCGCTATTTAATCAAAAACCTCTGGGGATCAGTTAAATTGGGGGATAGTCTGTGTTGGTACGTGTGAGAGAGATCCACCTTTCCAAGTTGTTGGGGTTCATCTCATACTTCTGAAGGTTTGAGGGTGCTGCCTGTTCCATACTCCCCCTACTCCTAGCCTTTTAGGGGTACAAACAATAGTAATTGGGGCCTAGTGTGGTTGTGTACGTGTGATATACATACACTTTTTTGGGATCATATTTTCTATTCCGCTATTTAATCAAAAACCTCTGGGGATCAGTTAAATTGGGGGATAGTCTGTGTTGGTACGTGTGAGAGAGATCCACCTTTCCAAGTTGTTGGGGTTCATCTCATACTTCTGAAGGTTTGAGGGTGCTGCCTGTTCCATACTCCCCCTACTCCTAGCCTTTTAGGGGTACAAACAATAGTAATTGGGGCCTAGTGTGGTTGTGTACGTGTGATATACATACACTTTTTTGGGATCATATTTTCTATTCCGCTATTTAATCAAAAACCTTTGGGGATCAGTTAAATTGGGGGATAGTCTGTGTTGGTACGTGTGAGAGAGATCCACCTTTCCAAGTTGTTGGGGTTCATCTCATACTTCTGAAGGTTTGAGGGTGCTGCCTGTTCCATACTCCCCCTACTCCTAGCCTTTTAGGGGTACAAACAATAGTAATTGGGGCCTAGTGTGGTTGTGTACGTGTGATATACATACACTTTTTTGGGATCATATTTTCTATTCCGCTATTTAATCAAAAACCTTTGGGGATCAGTTAAATTGGGGGATAGTCTGTGTTGGTACGTGTGAGAGAGATCCACCTTTCCAAGTTGTTGGGGTTCATCTCATACTTCTGAAGGTTTGAGGGTGCTGCCTGTTCCATACTCCCCCTACTCCTAGCCTTTTAGGGGTACAAACAATAGTAATTGGGGCCTAGTGTGGTTGTGTACGTGTGATATACATACACTTTTTTGGGATCATATTTTCTATTCCGCTATTTAATCAAAAACCTTTGGGGATCAGTTAAATTGGGGGATAGTCTGTGTTGGTACGTGTGAGAGAGATCCACCTTTCCAAGTTGTTGGGGTTCATCTCATACTTCTGAAGGTTTGAGGGTGCTGCCTGTTCCATACTCCCCCTACTCCTAGCCTTTTAGGGGTACAAACAATAGTAATTGGGGCCTAGTGTGGTTGTGTACGTGTGATATACATACACTTTTTTGGGATCATATTTTCTATTCCGCTATTTAATCAAAAACCTTTGGGGATCAGTTAAATTGGGGGATAGTCTGTGTTGGTACGTGTGAGAGAGATCCACCTTTCCAAGTTGTTGGGGTTCATCTCATACTTCTGAAGGTTTGAGGGTGCTGCCTGTTCCATACTCCCCCTACTCCTAGCCTTTTAGGGGTACAAACAATAGTAATTGGGGCCTAGTGTGGTTGTGTACGTGTGATATACATACACTTTTTTGGGATCATATTTTCTATTCCGCTATTTAATCAAAAACCTTTGGGGATCAGTTAAATTGGGGGATAGTCTGTGTTGGTACGTGTGAGAGAGATCCACCTTTCCAAGTTGTTGGGGTTCATCTCATACTTCTGAAGGTTTGAGGGTGCTGCCTGTTCCATACTCCCCCTACTCCTAGCCTTTTAGGGGTACAAACAATAGTAATTGGGGCCTAGTGTGGTTGTGTACGTGTGATATACATACACTTTTTTGGGATCATATTTTCTATTCCGCTATTTAATCAAAAACCTTTGGGGATCAGTTAAATTGGGGGATAGTCTGTGTTGGTACGTGTGAGAGAGATCCACCTTTCCAAGTTGTTGGGGTTCATCTCATACTTCTGAAGGTTTGAGGGTGCTGCCTGTTCCATACTCCCCCTACTCCTCATCTAGCCTTTTAGGGGTACAAACAATAGTAATTGGGGCCTAGTGTGGTTGTGTACGTGCGAGATACATACACTTTTTTTGATCATATTTCCTATTCCGCTATTCAATAAAAACCTTTGAGGATCAATTGAATTGCGGGATAGTCTGTGTCGGTACGTGTGAGAGAGATCCACCTTTCCAAGTTGTTGGGGTTCATCTCATACTTCTGAAGGTTTGAGGGTGCTGCCTGTTCCATACTCCCCCTACTCCTCATCTAGCCTTTTAGGGGTACAAACAATAGTAATTGGGGCCTAGTGTGGTTGTGTACGTGCGAGATACATACACTTTTTTTGATCATATTTCCTATTCCGCTATTCAATAAAAACCTTTGAGGATCAATTGAATTGCGGGATAGTCTGTGTCGGTACGTGTGAGAGAGATCCACCTTTCCAAGTTGTTGGGGTTCATCTCATACTTCTGAAGGTTTGAGGGTGCTGCCTGTTCCATACCCCCCCTACTCCTCATCTAGCCTTTTAGGGGTACAAACAATAGTAATTGGGGCCTAGTGTGGTTGTGTACGTGCGAGATACATACACTTTTTTTGATCATATTTCCTATTCCGCTATTCAATAAAAACCTTTGAGGATCAATTGAATTGCGGGATAGTCTGTGTCGGTACGTGTGAGAGAGATCCACCTTTCCAAGTTGTTGGGGTTCATCTCATACTTCTGAAGGTTTGAGGGTGCTGCCTGTTCCATACTCCCCCTACTCCTCATCTAGCCTTTTAGGGGTACAAACAATAGTAATTGGGGCCTAGTGTGGTTGTGTACGTGCGAGATACATACACTTTTTTTGATCATATTTCCTATTCCGCTATTCAATAAAAACCTTTGAGGATCAATTGAATTGCGGGATAGTCTGTGTCGGTACGTGTGAGAGAGATCCACCTTTCCAAGTTGTTGGGGTTCATCTCATACTTCTGAAGGTTTGAGGGTGCTGCCTGTTCCATACCCCCCCTACTCCTCATCTAGCCTTTTAGGGGTACAAACAATAGTAATTGGGGCCTAGTGTGGTTGTGTACGTGCGAGATACATACACTTTTTTTGATCATATTTCCTATTCCGCTATTCAATAAAAACCTTTGAGGATCAATTGAATTGCGGGATAGTCTGTGTCGGTACGTGTGAGAGAGATCCACCTTTCCAAGTTGTTGGGGTTCATCTCATACTTCTGAAGGTTTGAGGGTGCTGCCTGTTCCATACCCCCCCTACTCCTCATCTAGCCTTTTAGGGGTACAAACAATAGTAATTGGGGCCTAGTGTGGTTGTGTACGTGCTAGATACATACACTTTTTTTGATCATATTTCCTATTCCGCTATTCAATAAAAACCTTTGAGGATCAATTGAATTGCGGGATAGTCTGTGTCGGTACGTGTGAGAGAGATCCACCTTTCCAAGTTGTTGGGGTTCATCTCATACTTCTGAAGGTTTGAGGGTGCTGCCTGTTCCATACTCCCCCTACTCCTCATCTAGCCTTTTAGGGGTACAAACAATAGTAATTGGGGCCTAGTGTGGTTGTGTACGTGTGATATACATACACTTTTTTTGGATCATATTTTCTATTCCGCTATTCAATAAAAACCTTTCTAGGGCAAGATCTTAAATTACAGAAATATGAGGAGACCGTCAAATAAGGGCCGTGGCCTGGGTCGTGGTGCTGCTGGTAGAGCTCCTGTTGCAAGGAGAGGACATGGTCGATCTGTGCCAGCTACACGCACAAGTGAAACACCTTCCTCAAGTGTGAGTAGGCGACAGAACCTGCATCAGTATTTGGTAGGGCATCAAACGCCCCTAGAAGTGATGAGGCCAGAACAAGTTGAGGCGATAGTAGATTGGTTTGCTGCTGACAGTGCCTCCAGTTCCTTCACATTGTCTCCCACCCAGTCTACTGCAGAAAGGTCAGAGTTGGCACCTGCAGCCAATGTCCAACCGTCTTTCACCTCACCCCCTTGCAAATCAGGCCAGCAGTCTGAGCCCCAAGCCATACAGCAGTCTCTTATTCTTTTTGAGGACTCTGTCAGCAGGGTTTCCCAGGGCCATCCACCTAGCCCTGCCCCAGAAGTGGAAGAGATTGAGTGCAGCGATGCCCAACCACTTATTCCTCAAGATGAGTACATGCAAGGATCATCGCAGCACGTCTCCGATGATGACGAAACGCAGGTGCCAACTGCTGCGGCGTTCAGCATTGTGGAGACCGACAAGGAGGGCAGGGGTGAAGACTGGGTGGAAGATGATGTGGAGGACGATGAGGTCCTCGACCCCACATGGAATGAACGTCATGCAGGTGAACTGAGTAGTTTGGAGGAAGAGGCGGTGGTCGCACAGAGCCACCAGCACAGCAGAAGAGGGAGCAGGGTGCAGAAGCGGAGCGGCCGTGCCCTAGACACTACGCCCGCTACTGCCCAACGCAGCAAGGGAACGAGCGCACCAAAGTCAGCTCAAAGGAGTTCTCTAGCGTGGAAGTTCTTTAGAAAATGTGCTGATGACAGGACACGAGTGGTTTGCACCCTGTGCAATCAGAGCTTGAAGCGAGGCATGAACCTTCTCAACCTGAGCACAACCTGCATGATCAGGCATCTAAGTGCAAAGCACGAGCTGCAGTGGAGTACACACCTTCAAAACCAAGAAACGTCTCTGGCTAATCCTGCTTCCTCTTCTGCTGCAGTCTCGGCCGCTCCAGCCACATCTGTAGTGATACCGGCACCTGCCACCCCGCAAACAGACGATCTGTCAGCAACACCACCACCTGGGTCACCAACAACCATCTCCACAATGTCCCGTGGAAGCGTTCAGCTTTCCATCTCCCAAACACTTGAGAGGAAGAGGAAGTACCCCCCTACCCACCCGCGATCCCTGGCCCTGAATGCCAGCATTTCAAAATTATTGGCCTTTGAAATGCTGTCATTCCGTCTGGTGGAGACGCACAGTTTTAAAAACCTTATGTCGGTGGCTGTCCCACAGTACGTCGTGCCCAGCCGCCACTACTTTTCCAGGCAAGCCATCCCTTCCCTGCACAACCAAGTGGGGGAAAAAATCAGGTGTGCACTGCGCAACGCCATCTGTGCCAAGGTCCACCTAACTACGGATACGTGGACCAGTAAGCACGGTCAGGGGCGTTATATCTCCCTAACGGCACACTGGGTAAATGCAGTGGCGGATGGGCCTGAGGCGGATAGCAATTTGGCGCATGTCCTTCCACCACCGAGGATTGCAGGGCGCTTCAGTTTGCCTCCTGTTCCTAACTCCTCCTACTCCGCTTCCTCATCCTCTACCGCCTCCTCATCCGGACAGCGTAACACCTTCACCACCAACTTCAGCACGGCCAGGGGTAAACGACAGCAGGCAGTTTTACAACTTGCCTGTTTGGGGGACAAACCACACACCGCGCAGGAGTTGTGGAGGAGCATGGAACAGCAGACAAATGAGTGGTTGCTGCCAGCGAGCCTCAAGCCCGGCCTGGTGGTGTGCGATAACGGGCGAAATCTCATAGCAGCTCTGGGCCTAGCCGGTTTGACGCACATCCCTTGCCTGGCGCATGTGCTGAATTTGGTGGTGCAGAGGTTCCTTAAAAACTACCCCGATATGTCAGAGCTGCTGCAGAAAGTGCGGGCCGTTTGTGCGCACTTTCGGCGTTCTCACCCTGCTGCTGCTCGCCTGGCAGCGCTGCAGCGTAACTTCGGCCTTCCCGCTCACCGCCTCATATGTGACGTGCCCACAAGGTGGAACTCCACCTTGCACATGCTGGAAAGACTGTGCGAGCAGCAGCAGGCCATAGTGGAGTTTCAGCTGCAGCACGCACGCGTGAGTCGCTCTGCGGAACAGCACCACTTCACCACCAATAACTGGGCCTCCATGCGAGACCTGTGTGCCTTGTTGCGCTGTTTTGAGTACTCCACCAACATGGCCAGTGGCAATGACGCCGTTCTCAGCTTAACTATCCCACTTCTATGCCTCCTTGAAAAAACAATTCGGGCGATGATGGAAGAGGATGTGGCACAGGATGAGGAGGAGGAGGAGGATGAAGAGGTAACATTTCCAAGGCTTTCAGGGCAGTCATTCGCAAGGGGCTCCGAGGGTGGGTTCCTGCACACGCAAACGCCAGGGACGCAATTGTCCAGCAGGGGCACAGTTCTGGAGGATGAGGAGGATGAGGAGGAGGAGGAGCTGGAGGAGGAGATGGAACCATGTTCACAGCAGGGTGGCACCCAGGCCAGCTCATGGCCATCACTGGTGCGTGGCTGGGGGGATACAGAGGACACGGACCATACACCTCCCACAGAGGACAGCCTTTCGTTGCCTCTGGGCAGCCTGGCACACATGAGCGATTACATGCTGCAGTGTCTCCACAACGACCGCCGAGTTGCCCACATTCTAACTTGTGCTGATTACTGGGTGGCCACGCTGCTGGATCCCCGTTACAAGGACAACGTACCGTCCTTAATTCACTCACTGGAGCGCGATCGCAAGATGCGCGAGTACAAGCGCACGCTGGTAGACGCCATGCTGCTGGCATTCCCATCTGACAGCGGGGCCACAGTGGAAGCACAAGGCAGAGGAGGAGGAGGAGGAGGTCGCCAACGCAACCAGGGCACCGCCAGCACCTCAGAAGGCAGGGTTAGCATGGCCGAAATGTGGAAAAGCTTTGTCAGCACGCCACAACAAACAGCAGCACCAGCAGCTCAGATGGAACGTCTTAGCAGGAGGCAGCATTTTACCAACATGGTGGAGCAGTATGTGTGCACACGCCTACATGTAGTGAATGACGGGTCTGCCCCCTTCAACTTCTGGGTCTCCAAATTGGGCACATGGCCTGAGCTTGCCCTTTACGCCTTGGAGGTGCTGGCGTGCCCTGCAGCCAGTGTATTATCTGAACGGGTATTTAGCACGGCTGGGGGCGTTATAACAGACAAGCGCAGCCGCCTGTCCAGAGACAATGTGGACAAGCTCACGTTCATTAAAATGAACCAGGCATGGATCCCACGGGACTTTTCCGTACCTTATGCAGAATAGCAATGGATACCGACCTTACCCACCCATTGTTCCATTTTTGCTCTTTCTCACTCTTTTGGGGTGTACCCTCATTTAAAATTTGTGAAAAGAAGCAGTGTTGGCTACCTCGTCCTCCTCCTCAGGGCCAGATTAATGTAGGGTCTATTGGAGCTGCAGCTCCAGGCCCCTACCTTTTATATAGGCCCCGGGTTGGCCATATTCACTGTTACCGCTCTTCTGTCACTTGTAAACACAGAAGTCTGGCTTCTATGCTCGCTTCCCCAGGCAGCACCCTCAGAACCTCCCCACACAGCGTGAAGGCCGGACAAGGAGGGACAGTTGGCGATGCATGGATGTGTTTATGGGCTTCAGAGACAGCATCCCATGTTGAATTAGGCATGCATGGCTGCACCCTTCCTCCTCTGGGTGCATGGCAAGGCACGGCCCTAAGGCCCTTCAAAATCCTCAGCACCAAGCCCATGATGCTGTTAATCCGGCCCTGGTCCTCCTCCACCGCCGCTTCCACCTACACCGCCCATAGGTGTGCGCAGCCTATTGCATTAAGGTGTGCACCCCAAAGTTGAAATACACATGCATGTGTTTGCCAGCAGGGAGAGTAATGTATCGGGGCCATGTACCTGTAGGCAAGGAGAAATAGAGCAGAGCAGGTCCCAGGGAGATCTTTCCCATCTCCTCACTGGCAATGCTATGTGCCCTAGGTGATTAGGGTGTGCCCAGGCACACCCAGCACACCCTGTGCGCACGCCTATGTCACCGCCACATCCACCACCACCTCAACCTCCCTCCTACTCCATATGGGCCTCGTCCTTCAGAGATGAAGAAGAACATTGTTTTATTTTTCTGTTTTTTTTTGTTGTTTTAAGTTATTTCCCTATCCACATTTGTTTGCAGAGCACTTGCCATGCTCTTAATTACGTTTTGCTGCCATTTGCAGCACTCTAGCCCTTTCCTTTGGTGTTTTAGAGCCATTTTAGTGCCTTAAAGTTCGGGTCCCCATTGACTTCAATGGGGTTCGGTGTCCGGGAAAAGTTCGGTAAAAGTCCGGGACACGGACCCGGACTTTTTTTTAAAGTTCGGCCGAACCCGTCGAACACGGACATCTAGGTGTCCGCTCAACCCTACTTATAATTTATCTTGATGAAAAGCATGTTTTTGTTTTTTTTAGATTACTGTAATCTTATGCTACATTGCCATTTTTTTTATGCCCTGCTGGTTGGGTAGAAAATCAAGTATTGCAAATTGTACCTTCTTCAGGAGGCTTTTTTTTCACCATCTGTTTTCCACTGCGGAGATTTCTCTTAACTTCCTGACCCATAGCCAAACAGGAAGTGAGAGGAAATCCCTGCAAACTAAGGGAATAACTTGGGGACCCTCAGGTCACCAGAACTAGTGTTCCGATTGGAAGATTTCCTGTTAACTCGTTCACGTCAAGAGGCAGTTGCAAGATGATTTGCATTTAGGTCCCAGACCTACGACCCTTCAGTTCTACTCCCTCGTGCAGTGAATTTTCCCCCTCTGGCCAGGAGATGTACAGGCATACAGCACTCAAGCTTGATGGAAATACATCTGATTTGTTTATTTACAGCTCAGACATTTATAGGCCATTTCAGTGGGAAAAACCAGTTTAAACTGGTGTACAATCCATGGGTAAGTTTAACAATCTAATAAGACAATACATGAAAAGGTTTTGTTGTCCCTAACACATTGATGTAAATTTGAGACGTCTTGTGTCTGAAGTTGCTTATTTGTGGAAAGGCTTTCCCGTCTATGCTCAGCTGTCTGATGTGTTAATATGCAAGTACTTATCAATGTATTCAGGTGTCTTCTGTAATCTATATGTAAAGTCTAATTGTTAAGTGTCCAGGAGGTATGGCTGAGGTGTGTTGATGCTGTCTGAAATGGTAATGAATGACTTGTTAATGTAATTTCCAGAGACCACATTCCATTGTGAGTTGGGCACTAGCTGAAATGTATGTCTCTGGTATCGTGGGATATCAATATTTTATTAAGGCACATTGATACACTCTTTCATTTCCATATTACTTTGTTGGGGACAACCCAAAATTTGGGATTTTCTTTTACTTTCACTTTCAATGATAATGGTAAACAGGGTGAATCTCCCTAACAGGCGCACAGACAGCAATAAAAACTGAAAAGTGCTCTAATCCCTCTGCACTTTCTCCAAAACTAAAAAAAAAAACATTTTGCCTTTAGTTATACTTTAAGACTGAGATTCCTTTGGAGAATAATGCATATGTAGAGTAATATACTGTTCCTAGCAATGGGTGATTGAGTGCATATTGTTGGCTATTTGCTAAATTTTTTTTTTTTTAGTAAAACTAGAACAACTTGTTTCTTTTGAAATTTTGCAGAAGAGCAGATTGCTTGACTATTTGCAGGCTCTGCACATTCCAACTAAGGCCCCTTTCACACTTGTGCAGCCTAAAAGTCATTCGATTTAGCTGTAATTTTGCCTGGACTTGAAGCTATGCCTGAGTAATCTTGAGGTCTGTGGACCTCAAAACCCATCAAAGTCAGACCAAAGTAGTGCATGGACTACTTTGAAGTCATTGCGACTTGAAGTTGCACAGATATGAATGGTACTAATTGGAAATCATGGAGTATGACTTGTCATGCGACTTTGGAGTCCCAAGTCGCAGGACAATTCATACAAGTGTGAAAGGGGCCTTATTTAGTAAGTAGGAGGAGCCATGGAGGGAGATTTACTAAAACTGGAACATCTGGTGCAGCTGTGCATGGTAGCCAATCAGCTTCTAACATCAGCTTGTTCATTGAAGCTTTAACGATTGAACCTGGAAGCCGATTTGTTTCTGTGCAGAGTTGCACCAGCCTTTGAACTCTTCAGTTTTAGTAAATAACCCCCACGGTGTCATCTTCGTCAATAATACTGGACCAGAGGAGCAGAAAACTGAATATCATGCACAGGTGTATAGGAAAAAAATCCATCATACAATGGTAGAGGTAACCGGTATGAATATAGAAGTAATCAATCAATCATACACTGTATGTAAAAAGCAGGATGTGAACAAACCTTAACCTACCCAGCTCTACACATTTCTCAACTTGTGTGAGCTCATGTACCCAAAGCAAACAATAATGTTTAACCAAGTAATTGAAAGGAAAATATTTACAAGGGCATGAGAATATAATATCCGCGTGGCATGCTAAATTTTCATTGTACGAGTGTGTAGAGATATTTAGTAAGGAGAACTATGTAAGAATCAAATATAAAATCCTTGCAAGAAATGTAGACTTTTTTTTAAACATTTTAAGCAAAGTACACCACCAACAGGAGAAGCTGAGCATGAGTAATTAGCTTTCTAAAATTCATGATATACTGTATGCTGGGTGCCTGAACACTCTAAATACATTTGCTTTTTTACAAATTTTGCCTGTTTCTCCTTTAGATCAGCTATTATTCCAGAATATAATAATAAAATGATGTCAGCGCCCAATATAAGTGTCAGCAGCGTGCAATAAGTGTCAATATACAAACACTAAAATGCATAAAAGAAATTAAAATTGCAGCGTTATAATCAAAACTTCCAAAAGTACGACGCGTATTAGTCTAGTATTTTGGGTAAATAGGAGCAGCTAGCACAACAGAAGACAATCTGTAACTATATAAAAACAAAAACAAAAAAGTGCAGTGCTGAGAAATGTGAATGAATATAACAAATGTGACAATATAGTAGTGAAAATGAGAGTCTTCAACAATACAAATCCAGATGATAACTGTTAGTAGTATAGAAAAAATGTGAGTAGATCAGCCACCACCAACATCTAGGGGGCTTACCAGAAATGATGGACCTAGTTTGGTTTATGCCTAATGGGTCAATGCAGGCAGTAGTGTATCCAAACCAGGTAAATAGGGAAAAGTAGATTCCAATATATAGCTTCCCTTTCCACTGTGCTAGAAATATTATAAAGTATTCCACCATCAAAAAGAAAAGGCAACCCAGGAATGACACATGGGTATATCTTCTCCAGTTAACTCAATTAATGGCTACCCGGAGAGAAAACAAAAAGAGCCTCCACATAGTATAAAATAGTAGATACAAGGTGTTTATTATAGGAATAAAAACACTTACAATATAGCAGATAAAATCAGGTCTTCAAATAGTAATTCTGTAAAGACCATTATGGAATGCAATGGCTTAAACAGAGCTGGACGCAACGCGTTTAGTCTGAGACATCATCTGGGATGTGCAGCCACTCTGAGACATTGCATATTTATAGTCAAATATATTCAATTGGAGTAAATTACCTGTAAAACCATATTTGCATAAAAAAGTCACACTGTGTACCCGCCATAGTGACAGACAGGATAGCGTTGGTGGGTGAGTGTCAAGCCTCACTTTAAAAGTAAGGCTTTCACCTGGAATACAAAATTAATATGCCAATGCTAAGCCTCGCTATGAAAGCGAGGCCTGCTTCACAGTGTTTACCATAGTGGGGTGAATAGATGGGCACCAAGCCTCACTTTGAAAGCGAGGCTTGTATCCTAAAGGACATCAATAAGCCAATGCCAAGCCTCATTATAGAAAATGGGGCCAGCATAGCAAATTCCGCTACCTTATAGTAAGTCTATGAGTATCAAGACTCACTTTCAGTTTAGGAATATAAAGAGAACATTTAGAAACTAAGGGGAAAAATTGTAAAAATATTTTTTAGTCTAAATGTGAGAAGAAAGTTATTCTAATGACTCAGGAAGTGTATATAAATATATATATATATATATACACAACAAATTACTCCTTGGAATCTACAGTGACACCGTAGATGCATAAAAAGGATTGTGGCCAAACACATAAAAAATATACATTTACAAATAAAATATATGAAAAAATATATATGAACATAAAAATACATACCGTATATACTCGAGTATAAGCCGACCCGAATATAAGCCGAGGCCGATAATTTTTACCACAAAAAAATGGGAAAAATGATCGACTCGAGTATAAGCCTAGGGTGGGAAATGCAGCAGCTACTGGACCCAACTGGACCACCACGAGACCCAAAACAGGGGTACAGGAGAATGCAGGGCTGTGGGCATGGTACAGGAGATTCAGGGCTGTGGACATGTTACAGGAGAATGCAGGGCTGCGGGCATGGTACAGGAGAATGTAGGGCTGCAGGCATGGTACAGGAAAATGCAGGGCTGTGGGCATGGTACAGGAGAATGCAGGGCTGTGGGCATGGTAATGGTACAGGAGAATGCAGGTCTGTGGGCATGGTAATGGTACAGGAGAATGCGGGGCTGCAGGCATAGTACAAGAGAATGCGGGGCTGCGGGCATACTACAGGAGATGAAGTGCTGAGGGCATGGTACATGTACCATGCCCGCAGCACTGCATCTCTTGTAGTATGCCTGCAGCCCCACATAATGGCAGGTAGTGCGGCTGTGGAGGAGTCTCAATTACCTGTTCCTGAGACGCTTTAGATTTAAAAATGGCGCCGCCCGGCGCCAACACGTCATTGCGCATGCGCCGCCGCTCGGGAAAGCTTGTATACGTTTGGCTATTCCCGGGAATAGCCGAACGTGTACGGTTTTTCCCGAGTGGCAGTGGCACATGCACAGTGACATGTTGGCGCCGGGCGGCACCATTTTTAAATCTAAGGCACATCAGAAGACGTCGGGCAGGCCGGGGACTTTTTTGTTTTCGAGTATACTCGAGTATAAGCCGGGGGGGGGGGGGCATTTTCAGCACAAAAAAATGTGCTGAAAAACTCGGCTTATACTCGAGTAAATACGGTATATATATCAAGGATAAGTGTCAACAGCAAAATGACCCAATAAGTACATAATAACAAAGAGTAGATGAAACCAGATAAATAAATAGAAATGGATCTACACTCTGTTGATGAATGCGTTGATATCCGCATTTTGCATTTATACCATAGGGAAAGTAAGTACGGAGCTCATTTATTCAGAAAGTTTCAAGACGTGGGACCCCCCCTCCACGGTGGAACGTATTGATCAATAATCGTGAATTCTGTATCTGACGGATCCCGATTATGATGTTTACTGTAATGTTTGGGTACACTATTGTTAGTAGCACCTTTTTTGATGTTTGTTATGTGTTTATTCATACGAACCGAAAAGGGGTGAATGGTCCTACCTACATATTGTTTCCTGCAGGGCAAGTCAACAGGTAAACTATGTTTTTTGTCGCACAAGTGTAGAATTGTTTTATATTATAGGTACGGTTGGTAGTAGTTGATTTGAATTGTTTTGTTTTCACTTTGCCATGAACATTGTGTTGGCACACATTACACTTTTTACATGGGTAGTAACCAATCATGTTATGAAAAAAAGAGGGTTTAACAGGAGGGTTGATAATATTTGGGGCACTACTATATAGGATTTTTGCTTTCTCTGGTGCCCGCAGCACTGCATCTCTTGTAGTATGCCTGCAGCCCCGCATAATGGCAGGTAGTGCGGCTGTGAAGGAGTCTCACTTACCTGTTCCTGAGGCGCTTTAGATTTAAAAATGGCGCCGCCCGGCGCCAACACGTCATTTCGCATGCGCCGGCGCTCGGGAAAACTTGTATACGTTTGGCTATTCCCGGGAATAGACGAACGTGTACGGTTTTTCCCGAGCGGCAGCGGCGCATGCACGGTGACATGTTGGCGCCGGGCGGCAACATTTTTAAATCTAAAGCGCATCAGGACACGTCGGGCAGGCCGGGGACATTTTTGTTTTTGAGTATACTCGAGTATAAGCCGAGGGGGACGTTTTCAGCACAAAAAAATGTGCTGAAAAACTCGGCTTATACTCGAGTAAATACGGTATATATATCAAGGATAAGTGTCAACAGCAAAATGACCCAACAAGTACATAACAACAAAGAGCAGATGAAACCAGATAAATAAACAGAAATGGATCTACGCTTTGTTGATGAATGCGTTGATATCTGCATTCTACATTAATACCATAGGGAAAGTAAGTACGGAGCTCATGTATTCAGAAAGTTTCAAGACGTGGGACCCCCCCTCCACGGTGGAACGTATTGATCAATAATCGTGAATTCTGTATCTGACGGATCCCGATTATGATGTTTACGGTAATGTTTGGGTACACTATTGTTAGTAGCACCTTTTTTGATGTTTGTTATGTGTTCATTCATACGAACCGAAAAGGGGTGAATGGTCCTACCTACATATTGTTTGCTGCAGGGGCAAGTCAACAGGTAAACTATGTTTTTTGTGGTAGTGTAGAATTGTTTTATATTATAGGTACGGTTGGTAGTAGTTGATTTGAATTGTTTTGTTTTCACTTTGCCATGAACATTGTGTTGGCACACATTACACTTTTTACATGGGTAGTAACCAATCATGTTATGAAAAAAAGAGGGTTTAACAGGAGGGTTGATAATATTTGGGGCACTACTTTATAGGATTTTTGCTTTCTCTGGTAGAAAAGTGCCCAGCAAGTGGTTATTTTTCAAAACTGGCCAATATTTATTAACATTTTTTGAACTGACTTGTGCTGAACAGAGAAAGATGTAAAAAAAGACCACTTGAAGGTATCATCTTTATTTGGACGAGGTCTATCAACTAGGAGAGAATTCCTATCTACTTCCATAATTTTTTGAATTTCCTTGTTCAACCTTTTTGGTTCATAACTTTTATCTAGAAATCTCTGCTTTAAAACAGATGCTTGTTGTTGAAAATCGTGTATATCTGTACAGTTATGCTGCAAACGTAAGAACTGACTACAAGGCATTGAATGTAACCATACTTTATGATGACAGCTATCGGTGGAGATGAAGCGATTCCGATCTGTAGGTTTAAAATATGTTTTAAATTTAAAGTGACGAAAAAATGAATCCTCTCTATACTGGATTTGTATTTCAGTACAATACCCCTGTCATTCATATTCAAAAATTTGAAAAACGAATCAAGTGATTCTTGATCACTATCCCACAGTAGGAGGATGTCGTCAATGTATCAAACCCAGAGAACTAAGTGGGACCTGTTCTCAGAATAGATGACATCCTCCTCCCACTTAGCTATAAACAGGTTGGCAAGGCTGGGAGCAATTTTTTCTCCCATTGCCACACCTCTCTGTTGTAAATAGAATTTGCCACTGAACCAAAAATAGTTCTGTCCTGCGGCAAACTTCAACAAATCAATGATAAATTTACATTGAGCAGGAGATATTAAAACATCTCTAGCCAAAAAATTTTGTACCGCCTCAATCCCAAAATCGTGAGTAAAACAGGTGTAAAGGGAGGCTACATCAGCCGTTGCTATTTTATAATTACCCTGAATATTAATATTCTCTAACCTTTTGATGGTATCCTTGGTATCTTGGAGGAAGTAAGGACTCAGTTTACCTGAAGGTTGTAAATAAAAATCTCTGTAGCGTCCAATCCGTGAAGTGATGGAGTCAATCCCACTGACGATAGGACGTCTAGTTGTATGTATTGAGTCCTTGTGGACTTTCGGTAGGTAGTACATTGTTGGAATTCTCGGGGCAAGTTTCACTAAGTATGCTTTCTCTTTTTTGTCTAGAATGTGTTGTTTGAAACCTTTATCTATAAGTTTTACCAGATCTTTTTTATACTTATATGTCCTTATATGTACACTGATTACTTAAAATTATACTCATTTTGTTAAGATAGTCTGACTTTTCTAGAATAACAATCCCACTGCCCTTGTTGGTGGGTCTAATAACTATATCCTTTCTTTCACTTAAGGACCTTAAACCCACATCAATTTTAGAGTGACCAAAAGGTTGTTTGATAGATAATTTGTCTAAATCGTTAATAACCAGATTTTTGAAGACACTGATTGCAGGAGCAACTGGGCCTGGAGGGTTGAATAAAGAAGGGTTAGCAAAACCAGAATGGACCACCATAGATGTCATCATTAGTGGTTCTTTTCTGACGGGATTGGAAATCAAATATCTTTGGATGTTAACAAAATAATCAAGTGTTCAACGTGAAAAACACACATAAAATACAAAACAATGAAAGAGTCCCAAACAATCAGGTGCTCATATTGTGAAGTATAATAAAAGTAAATAAAAATGAAATAGTGCTAGATCTCCAAAAATTTTCATATAACAAATATCATAAAGTGTCCATAATAATCGGAGTGTCCATTAAACACAATAAAAAGTAGAAATGGTGCTCTGTGAAGAATGATTTATTATTCATGTGTATGTAAAGCGCTGCGTAAATTGACAGCGCTATATAAGAACCTGAAATAAATAAATAAATAAATACATTATTCCAGACATCATCTGGAGTGCGCTCTGTGCAGTACTTAGGACTCTTCATCCTATAGGCTCTTTCAAACAGGCATAGCAGATAGTTGCATTTTTAACGCTTCACCACCGCCTATGGAAGTGTACATACTGTAGCATTAGCGTTACACCAGGGTAAAATAACACTGCCTGCAGAGTTCAGTAGAGATTGACACTTTTCAACTGCCTCCATTCACTTCTATTGAAGCGCACCAAAACTGTACCATAAACGCATTGTAAATGCACCTTTTGCATTTACAGTACATTTAAGGCATGGTTGCAAAGCATCAAAAGTGACATTTTACCAATTTAACCTTTTAAAACCTTTTTAAAAAAAGGTATTTGAGGGAGTTGCCATGCGCTACTTGAACGCCTGTGCAATGATCCAAAGTGCTAATTTATGCTATAGATGCATTAATGTGCATTAAAGGCTGATTTAGAATTTTGCCGCCTGTGTGAAAGAGACCTAAAATAAGTTGCTAGGGTTGGTTTAAACATCTAATCTATAGACTAGTTTGGGTTTGGTGTCTTGAGCTTAGCTGTGGACTAAAGCAGAATGTCAGGCAAACAGATAAAGACACAATAAATATATGTAAATTGTCTTATCTGCACAACTGTTACACAACTGCACATATAGGCAAATAAAACCTTAAAGCAGATCTTTGCTGCATTTCAGCACCACAAACTAAAAGCACTGTTTAGTTATTTTTTTTTTTTTTATTCAAAGCAAACTCCCCCAGCCATCCACGTCTTTATGGTTTATTTTGTTGAGAAATCACTTTGAAAAACAACCCCCTAGCATTTTTAGCCGTGACCATTTTGAGAAAGGGCAAATGATTCATGTAGCATTTTCTTCCTAGAATCCATCCGCACTTAGCTTAGGCATGCATGCAGGAGGGCATGCTTAGCTGAGAAAACCCCTCCTCCATTCCTGAGGACTCCTCTGTTCCTTAGAAGTAACCCAGTTTTTGACCCTCCTGAAGACTCCTGCAATGTAAGACATTACTTAAATAGGCAGTAAACCAAAAAGTAATTATAGAAATGTAAAAAAAAAAGTTTAAAACAAGTAAATATGATATACTTTCCTATCCATTTACGAGCGCTAGCAGCATGAGGATTAAAAATAATCAATGTTGATTGGGAGCGTGAGATTCCACTTTAATTCCTGGTTTGCAACATCCCGTGTCACCTTGAGAACAACTCAACATTGTGTAGGATAACTTTTATCCTATTTGGTCTAGATGGAGGTTTGGTGTTTTGGGCTGGAAGCCTGGAGGGAGATGTGTGTGTATAAGATTTTGAAGATATGGTTGATGTGCTTTTTTACTAACTGCTTGCTGAACATCAAAAGATCAAAAACATAACAATTATACCAAAAACGCTCCTGATGATGTTAATCATAACGAAACATGTTGGGAGGAAGTTAGCTGCCTGATGCAAGTGTCATACACTATTGGAGGTCGGCCATTTTGTCGGTTGGAAACAAGCCTATGCCATATTGTGATATGCTTATGTTTTAAGGGAAAAATGTGAGTACCCTGTTTGTCTTTTATACTTTTTAATAAACTTGTATACGATGTTTGCGCAATGATCGACTCCTTATATTTTTTGGAATATTTGGGATGAGTATGGTGAATACCGCTGGATCCATTGATCGGACAACAGCAGCACACAAGCCTTGATGTTTGTTTAATACACACTTCTGGTAAGAGGCTGTGTGTTTGTTTTCCCCTTGGTGGTGGACCTGCTACTCCTCACTTTACAGTGTTTGACCTTATTTCACTGAGGGATTGTTTCTATACTCTATATATCATCTCTTGTCTCTAACGAAGACATGTATAAGATATTTGCGCAATGATCGTTGTTTTTTATTTCTAAATACATCACACGGTTGGAGTCGGTGGGATCCTTATTCCCAGAACTGGTGATCCATCAATTATCCTTTTGTTTGGAAGGCTGGTTTATTACTTTCATCTGGTAAGAGGCTGCTTTTTGTGGCTCCTTTTTTGTGGTGGATTCTTCTAAAGTTTTTCCACAGTGTTCATCATATCTCACTGGAGGACTTTGTTTATGTTGCAATTTTTGAGCGCTGCTGTTTTTATTTTTTATTTTGTATTTGTTCCTTACCAATAGGATATTGTGCTAGCAGCTCATACTCATATTAGTTCACAGATCTGTCTCCAACGCAATATTTTGCATTTTTATTTTTAACCACCTTAGCGGTAATCCCGAGCGTGACTCGGGGTTGATTTTTCATTGCAGGATCGGTAACCCCGAGTCACGCTCGGGGTGGATTGCAGAGAGCGCAGCGGAGCTTCTCTTACCTTATCCTGGCGATCCAGCGATGATCTCTCATTGCTGCGACCGCCAGCCGAGAGTCCCGCCGCTCCTCCGTCCCTCCGTCGGTACGATCACTTCCTAGTTCCGTTCCCTGCAGCAGCAATGCTGCATGGGAGCGGAACTAGGGAGGGAAATTCAAAAAAAAAAAAAAAAAAACGTTGCACAAAACACAAAACACACTTTATATTATATATATATATATATATATATATATATATATATATATATATATATATATATATATATATATATGCATATATATATATGCATATATATATATATATATATATATATATATATATATATATATATATATATATATATATATATATATATATATGTATATATATATATGCATAAATATATATATATATATATATATATATATGCATGCATATATATATATATATATATATATATATATATATATATGCATATATATATATATACACCGGTGTGTATATATATATATATGTATATATATATATATAATATGCACACACACACATATATATATATATATATATATATATATATATATATAAATGATATTATTGATTCAATTATAATTCATGCGTTATATATTATATATATATATATATATATATATATATGTGTGTGTATATATATATATATATATATATATATATATATATATATATACACACACACATATATCTATATATAATATATAATGCATGAATTATAATCTAATCAATAATATAATTTTATTATATATATTATATATTAAATAATAAAATAATATTATTGATTCGATTAGAATTCATGCGTTTGTGTTTCAAATTTATCACATCTGGGATGTCTACTAGAGTCTTGTTTTGGTCAGGTTTAAGTCAGTAATTACTAAGAATTGTAGGCCTATAATACATAACGCCAAATTTCCATGAAAAGAATTGTACCGCTTTTGGTATGTAATTCCAGACATAATCATACCGCCAGGGAGGTTAATGGTCAACTTTACTTTTCTGCCAAATAATAAGCCTGGTACAGGTTTCACAAACAATAATGTTTTGACATCTGCCAAAAAGTTACAATGGATTATAAAAACAATAAGCTCTATATGAATTGGATATGATTGAAATATTAATTTCTGTACGTACATCACGGGACAAAGAGCCATAAATCATAACATATGGGTTATATAGCCACCTATAGGTGAAAGACACTGGCAACCAATCAGAATTGATGACCCCCTATATAGCCCCTCCCACACAGGAACTACCTCCATTTTTTCGCCAGTGTCTAAAAGGTTAAGGTCGCTGTGGAGAGGTGCTCCACATGTTTGTTATGTTTTTAAAGAAGAAGAAAGAAGATTATGCTACATACCCCAAACAAAGATCACTGGATCTAAGGGGTTAGCTATCGGATCCATCTAAAACAGTCAATGGACTAAAAAGATGGTACCCGAGCCTCGGGAAGCAGATACAAGGTTTTGCCTGTAACGCTGCCCTTGTTAGGCGCTGGACCCTGGGATCCGGACCCTTGGAATACCAAACCCCAAAGGCGCTCTGTGCAGGGTGCTCTACAGATCCAAGGCTGTGGCCCCTCTTATATAGGGGACCCAGTGCTTGAAGGTCTCCAAGACAATGCTCGCCTTGATGGGTGAAGATTGGATTCTTGCTTATAACAGATTCCTGCGGCGAAACTGTCCATTTTAAACAAAGCTTAACGGTAAAAATTGCAAAATGTAAATATTTTATGCACTGTTCCCTTTAATGAGATTACAGAGACTTGTGCCAAGGGTGTTTCTGCTTATGTTTACATATATTGTAGCAGGTTTATGCAGAAGTATGTTTTAAAACATGTTGTTATTACACTGTTTCTTACCCTAGGCTGATCACTTCATTAGTATCAGCTGTGACAAACAAGATTCAGCCTAAGCTGCTCTCACCCCTATTTGTTTGTTGTGTTCACCCTGGAGCATAAGCATCTGCATGTTCGTCTCTGCCTTGATCACGTGTCTATAGCATAGGCCTATTCGCGCGCGGGAATCTTCGCCTCTAAGTACAGGCGCACGCCACGCCACGTCATGGGCATTTCCAATGCAATTTGGCGTGCACGTGCACGCCACTCCTTGTACTTCTGCCACAGCCTATGTTACCAAGGACGATTTGGCATCGGCATTAGCCAGCCTGAAGGGTAGGATTGCTGACATGATTGCAGAACCACATGAAGGAAAGAAACAGGATAGATCCCCAACCTGAGCCACCCCCTGAATCAGTTCAGGATTGGGCAGAGAATGTGGAAGATGTAGCTGAGGGTGACCCTATGGAAGGTCAAGCTGAGGTTTCCACTTCCGTGGAGTCAGAGTCAGAGGGGTGATTGGGATCATCCTAACAGGATTTTTGTTCCTCCTAAAAAGTTTCCATTGTTATATCCTATGGAGGAAAAATGTACTAAGAGATGGAAAAATCCTACATGTGGTTCTGAGTAAGCGATCCTCTGTATCGTGAAACGCGTCAACCTGTCGCATGTCCCGGTGATGCACTGTCTGTATTGATCCTTCATGAGGAATAAAGGATACTTCTAATTTCATTTACTCCTGAGTGCGGTCCATTTTCCTTTTGGTTTATCATGGTCTGCAGAATTACCATGTAATAGATAATTGGCTAGCTTCCCTTTTCAGGGAGAACACTTTTTTGGTGATGATCTGGCTAAGTATATCCAAAAGATATGGGGGGGGGGGGTACGTTGCTACCTGTAAAGAGGAAAAGCAGGCCCAGAGATCAGCCAAGTCTTCCTCTAAGTCCTCTCAGTGAAGGGGTGCCCCCACTCACCTGGGTGGGGGGAAGGCTCCTGCAGTTCTCAGTTAATTCAGAACAACTGGGTTGTCTTCACCATTTCACAGGGATACAAGCTGGAATTTCGGATGTTCCCGCATTCTCGGTTTGTGAGGTCAAGTGTACCAACAGATCCCCTAAAAAGAAGATCTCTCTTTCAGGCATTGGACCAGCTGAGAACTCAAAGGGGGATTACCGAGGTTCCAGTGATCGAAAGGTTCAAGGGTTTTTACAGGGATGTGAGACCTATTCTGGATCTCAAGGCTTTAAACCAATTTCTGAACGTTCGTTCTTTCCGCATGGAGTCAATTTGTTCAGTCATAGCCTCCCTGCAGGGAAGGGAATTTCTAACATCCATAGACATCAAGGATGGATATCTTCATGTGCCTATATTGCAGGCCCATCAAAGGTTTCTTCGTTTCGCAATTGGAAACCATAATTTCCAGTTCGTGGCCCTGCTCTTCGGGTTAGCCACAGCTCCAAGAGTGATCACAAAGATCCTAGCTCCGGTATTGGCTGTTCTGAGGTCCCGAGGGATATCTGGATGATCTATTACAAATAGATCGATCGGAGTCGACTCTAAGCCAAAATGTCCTTCAGACAGTACAATTTCTAGTGATCTGGAGGATGGTGATGCAGATGCCAGTCTCTCTGGCTGGGGATCGGTTCTGGAGGAAGCTACCGTCCAGGCGAAATGGTCTTGGGTACAGAGTCATCTCCCCATCAATGTTTTGGAAATTCATGCAGTCAGTCGGGCTCTGAAATTCTGGACGCCCAGACTTCGTGGTCACCCTTTGAGGGTGCAATCCGACAATGCCACTACCGTTGCTTATGTCAACCATCAAGGAGTCACAAGGAGTCAGTCAGCTCAGAAAGAGGTGAGTATTATCCTGTCCTGGGCAGAGAAGTGTGTGCCATGCCTGAGCAGTGTTTATTCCAGGAATAGAGAACAGGCAGATTTATTGAGCCATCAACAGATGTTTCCGGGGGAATGGCTCTTACATCCCAAGATTTTTCAATCGATCTGCCTACGCTGGGGGGTCCCAGACATAAATCTGTTGGCATCCAGGTTCAACAACAAGCTGGAGAGATTTGTGTCCAGGGCCAGGGATCCATGGGAGGAATATTCCCTGATGTATGCCTTTCCTCCGGTGCAGCTGATACCGCGTTTGTTGCGCAGGATACAGCTAGAGGGTAAACCAGTAATTCTGGTAGCTCCAGCTTGGCCAAGGAGGATTTGGTATGCACAAATCCAGAGGTTGGCAGTGATGAGGCCTTGGGCCCTTTCACTGCGTCTGGACTTGCTCTCTCAACGTCCGATATTCCACCCTGCTGTACAGTCTCTAAATTTGACGGCTTGGCTATTGAAGCCTTAATCTTGGAGGAGCGGGTGTATCTGGCCCTGCATTTCATATACTGATAAACGCTAGAAAACCAGTCTCTAGGAATATCTATTACAGGGTCTGGAAATCCTACATTGCCTGGTGTGAAGCCAGGAAAAGGAATCCGTGCACATATATTATCGGGAGAATTCTATCCTTCCTGCAAGCAGGGGTAGATATGAAATTAGTTTATATAGAGAAATGCACTTCCAGATTGCGGTACTCTGAGTGCCTATAGGTTGTAGAAAAGTTAGTAGATATGAAATTAGCCTTGAGCACAATTAAAGGGCCGATTTCAGCTTTAGCGTTTTTTTTTTAGGAACCAATCGCTTCCCATTCATTTGTTCAAACTTTTGTCTGGGGAATATTGCATTTGTTTCCACCTGGGAAACCACCATTGTGTCCTTGGGACTTAAATTTGTTGCTGGCAGTTTTGCAAAAACAGCCCTTTGAACCTCTGGGGCAGGTTCCCCTGGTTCTTTTGACCAGAAAACTGGTCTTTTTAATTGCGATAACTTCAGCTAGAAGGGTATCGGAACTAGCAGCTCTTTCCTGTAAAGAGCCATTCTTGATATTTTATTAAGATAGGGTGAATTTACGTCCTCACCCAGATTGTTTGCCCAAGGTAGTGTCCGCCTTTCATTTGACTCAGGACTAGTGTTGAGCGAACACGGACTGTATTATTCGTGTTCGTACCGAATAATTGGATTTTTTGTACCCGAACACGGACACGGACACTTTACTGTATGTTCGGGTAAAAATCCGTGTTCGGTCGTTTTATTTCCGGGTTTTGCATGCTTTGGCGCTCTTTTCATGGCGGGCTTTCAACAGCCAATCAACAATCGTTTAACTGGTGTGCCTTAAGCCATCCCAGCCATGCCTGCAAATGTCTCAGTAGCTGTGATTGGCCGTCTGAAGCATGTGACCAAGTCTTTATAAGTTCGAGGCAGCCGCAGCGGCGTCATTATGCTGCTTAGATTCAGGGACAGAGCACACATCAACGTGCTGGCTGCTGATTAGGGAAAGATAGGCAGGAAAAAACCATTTGTGTCCGGATAGAATTGAGGGACAGGTCGGAGTGTTTAGGCAGGGCGAGTTGTAGGCATTTTAGGGATAGAGTCTGCTGAATTATAGGGTCAGTGTCTTCTACAAACTACAATCGATATTGCTGTGTGGGGGGTGGGGTGAATCTGCACTCAATCCTGATCTACGATCTCTTCTCAATCCTGTTAGGGACAGAGTCTGCTGAATTTTAGGGAAACTGTGTTCTACAAACTACAATCAATATTGCTGTGTGGTGTGGGATTGGAGATAGGCAGGTGTCAGTGATCCACATCCATTTTTCTGTGTGTGAGCTGCAGTGAACACAATCTTTTTGGGCTGCAGTGAACACAATCTTTTTGGGCTGCAGTGAACACAATCTTTTTGGGCTGCAGTGAACACAATCTTTTTGGGCTGCAGTGAACACAATCTTTTTGGGGTGCAGTGAACAAAATCTTTTTGGGGTGCAGTGAACACAATCCTTTTTGGTGTGCAGTGAACACAATCTTTGTGGGGTGCAGTGAACAAAATCCTTTGTGGGGTGCAGTGAACACAATCTTTTTGGGGTGCAGTGAACAAAATCCTTTTTGGGGTGCAGTGAACAACATCCTTTTTGGGGTGCAGTGAACACAATCTTTTTGGGGTGCAGTGAACAAAATCCTTTGTGGGGTGCAGTGAACACAATCTTTTTGGGGTGCAGTGAACACAATCTTTTTGGGGTGGAGTGAACAACATCCTTTTTGGGGTGCAGTGAACAAAATCCTTTTTGGGGTGCAGTGAACAAAATCATTTTTGGGGTGCAGTGAACACAATCTTTTTGGGGTGCAGTGAACACAATCTTTGTGGGGTGCAGTGAACACAATCTTTTTGGGGTGGAGTGAACAACATCCTTTTTGGGGTGCAGTGAACAACATCCTTTTTGGGGTGCAGTGAACACAATCTTTTTGGGGTGCAGTGAACACAATCTTTGTGGGGTACAGTGAACAGAATCTTTGTGGGGTGCAGTGAACACAATCTTTGGGGGGTACAGTGAACACAATCTTTGTGAGGTGCAGTGAACACAATCTTTGTGGGGTGCAGTGAACACAATCATTGTGGGGTGCAGTGAACTCAATCTTTGTGGGGTACAGTGAACACAATCTCATACTTCTGAAGGTTTGAGGGTGCTGCCTGTTCCATACTCCCCCTACTCCTCATCTAGCCTTTTAGGGGTACAAACAATAGTAATTGGGGCCTAGTGTGGTTGTGTACGTGTGATATACATACACTTTTTTGGGATCATATTTTCTATTCCGCTATTTAATCAAAAACCTTTGGGGATCAGTTAAATTGGGGGATAGTCTGTGTTGGTACGTGTGAGAGAGATCCACCTTTCCAAGTTGTTGGGGTTCATCTCATACTTCTGAAGGTTTGAGGGTGCTGCCTGTTCCATACTCCCCCTACTCCTAGCCTTTTAGGGGTACAAACAATAGTAATTGGGGCCTAGTGTGGTTGTGTACGTGTGATATACATACACTTTTTTGGGATCATATTTTCTATTCCGCTATTTAATCAAAAACCTTTGGGGATCAGTTAAATTGGGGGATAGTCTGTGTTGGTACGTGTGAGAGAGATCCACCTTTCCAAGTTGTTGGGGTTCATCTCATACTTCTGAAGGTTTGAGGGTGCTGCCTGTTCCATACTCCCCCTACTCCTAGCCTTTTAGGGGTACAAACAATAGTAATTGGGGCCTAGTGTGGTTGTGTACGTGTGATATACATACACTTTTTTGGGATCATATTTTCTATTCCGCTATTTAATCAAAAACCTTTGGGGATCAGTTAAATTGGGGGATAGTCTGTGTTGGTACGTGTGAGAGAGATCCACCTTTCCAAGTTGTTGGGGTTCATCTCATACTTCTGAAGGTTTGAGGGTGCTGCCTGTTCCATACTCCCCCCTACTCCTAGCCTTTTAGGGGTACAAACAATAGTAATTGGGGCCTAGTGTGGTTGTGTACGTGTGATATACATACACTTTTTTGGGATCATATTTTCTATTCCGCTATTTAATCAAAAACCTTTGGGGATCAGTTAAATTGGGGGATAGTCTGTGTTGGTACGTGTGAGAGAGATCCACCTTTCCAAGTTGTTGGGGTTCATCTCATACTTCTGAAGGTTTGAGGGTGCTGCCTGTTCCATACTCCCCCTACTCCTAGCCTTTTAGGGGTACAAACAATAGTAATTGGGGCCTAGTGTGGTTGTGTACGTGTGATATACATACACTTTTTTGGGATCATATTTTCTATTCCGCTATTTAATCAAAAACCTTTGGGGATCAGTTAAATTGGGGGATAGTCTGTGTTGGTACGTGTGAGAGAGATCCACCTTTCCAAGTTGTTGGGGTTCATCTCATACTTCTGAAGGTTTGAGGGTGCTGCCTGTTCCATACTCCCCCTACTCCTAGCCTTTTAGGGGTACAAACAATAGTAATTGGGGCCTAGTGTGGTTGTGTACGTGTGATATACATACACTTTTTTGGGATCATATTTTCTATTCCGCTATTTAATCAAAAACCTTTGGGGATCAGTTAAATTGGGGGATAGTCTGTGTTGGTACGTGTGAGAGAGATCCACCTTTCCAAGTTGTTGGGGTTCATCTCATACTTCTGAAGGTTTGAGGGTGCTGCCTGTTCCATACTCCCCCTACTCCTAGCCTTTTAGGGGTACAAACAATAGTAATTGGGGCCTAGTGTGGTTGTGTACGTGTGATATACATACAC
The DNA here is from genome assembly GCF_965119305.1 of Pelophylax lessonae. NCBI lineage: Eukaryota > Metazoa > Chordata > Amphibia > Anura > Ranidae > Pelophylax > Pelophylax lessonae. The sequence goes on along the minus strand of NC_138771.1, from coordinate 508,808,361 downwards.
TTTTTTGGGATCATATTTTCTATTCCGCTATTTAATCAAAAACCTTTGGGGATCAGTTAAATTGGGGGATAGTCTGTGTTGGTACGTGTGAGAGAGATCCACCTTTCCAAGTTGTTGGGGTTCATCTCATACTTCTGAAGGTTTGAGGGTGCTGCCTGTTCCATACTCCCCCTACTCCTAGCCTTTTAGGGGTACAAACAATAGTAATTGGGGCCTAGTGTGGTTGTGTACGTGTGATATACATACACTTTTTTGGGATCATATTTTCTATTCCGCTATTTAATCAAAAACCTTTGGGGATCAGTTAAATTGGGGGATAGTCTGTGTTGGTACGTGTGAGAGAGATCCACCTTTCCAAGTTGTTGGGGTTCATCTCATACTTCTGAAGGTTTGAGGGTGCTGCCTGTTCCATACTCCCCCTACTCCTAGCCTTTTAGGGGTACAAACAATAGTAATTGGGGCCTAGTGTGGTTGTGTACGTGTGATATACATACACTTTTTTGGGATCATATTTTCTATTCCGCTATTTAATCAAAAACCTTTGGGGATCAGTTAAATTGGGGGATAGTCTGTGTTGGTACGTGTGAGAGAGATCCACCTTTCCAAGTTGTTGGGGTTCATCTCATACTTCTGAAGGTTTGAGGGTGCTGCCTGTTCCATACCCCCCCTACTCCTCATCTAGCCTTTTAGGGGTACAAACAATAGTAATTGGGGCCTAGTGTGGTTGTGTACGTGTGATATACATACACTTTTTTTGGATCATATTTTCTATTCCGCTATTTAATCAAAAACCTTTGGGGATCAGTTAAATTGGGGGATAGTCTGTGTCGGTACGTGTGAGAGAGATCCACCTTTCCAAGTTGTTGGGGTTCATCTCATACTTCTGAAGGTTTGAGGGTGCTGCCTGTTCCATACTCCCCCTACTCCTCATCTAGCCTTTTAGGGGTACAAACAATAGTAATTGGGGCCTAGTGTGGTTGTGTACGTGCGAGATACATACACTTTTTTTGATCATATTTCCTATTCCGCTATTCAATAAAAACCTTTGAGGATCAATTGAATTGCGGGATAGTCTGTGTCGGTACGTGTGAGAGAGATCCACCTTTCCAAGTTGTTGGGGTTCATCTCATACTTCTGAAGGTTTGAGGGTGCTGCCTGTTCCATACTCCCCCTACTCCTCATCTAGCCTTTTAGGGGTACAAACAATAGTAATTGGGGCCTAGTGTGGTTGTGTACGTGTGATATACATACACTTTTTTTGGATCATATTTTCTATTCCGCTATTTAATCAAAAACCTTTGGGGATCAGTTAAATTGGGGGATAGTCTGTGTTGGTACGTGTGAGAGAGATCCACCTTTCCAAGTTGTTGGGGTTCATCTCATACTTCTGAAGGTTTGAGGGTGCTGCCTGTTCCATACTCCCCCTACTCCTCATCTAGCCTTTTAGGGGTACAAACAATAGTAATTGGGGCCCAGTGTGGTTGTGTACGTGTGATATACATACACTTTTTTGGGATCATATTTTCTATTCCGCTATTTAATCAAAAACCTTTGGGGATCAGTTAAATTGGGGGATAGTCTGTGTTGGTACGTGTGAGAGAGATCCACCTTTCCAAGTTGTTGGGGTTCATCTCATACTTCTGAAGGTTTGAGGGTGCTGCCTGTTCCATACCCCCCCTACTCCTCATCTAGCCTTTTAGGGGTACAAACAATAGTAATTGGGGCCTAGTGTGGTTGTGTACGTGTGATATACATACACTTTTTTTGGATCATATTTTCTATTCCGCTATTTAATCAAAAACCTTTGGGGATCAGTTAAATTGGGGGATAGTCTGTGTCGGTACGTGTGAGAGAGATCCACCTTTCCAAGTTGTTGGGGTTCATCTCATACTTCTGAAGGTTTGAGGGTGCTGCCTGTTCCATACTCCCCCTACTCCTCATCTAGCCTTTTAGGGGTACAAACAATAGTAATTGGGGCCTAGTGTGGTTGTGTACGTGCGAGATACATACACTTTTTTTGATCATATTTCCTATTCCGCTATTCAATAAAAACCTTTGAGGATCAATTGAATTGCGGGATAGTCTGTGTCGGTACGTGTGAGAGAGATCCACCTTTCCAAGTTGTTGGGGTTCATCTCATACTTCTGAAGGTTTGAGGGTGCTGCCTGTTCCATACTCCCCCTACTCCTCATCTAGCCTTTTAGGGGTACAAACAATAGTAATTGGGGCCTAGTGTGGTTGTGTACGTGTGATATACATACACTTTTTTTGGATCATATTTTCTATTCCGCTATTTAATCAAAAACCTTTGGGGATCAGTTAAATTGGGGGATAGTCTGTGTTGGTACGTGTGAGAGAGATCCACCTTTCCAAGTTGTTGGGGTTCATCTCATACTTCTGAAGGTTTGAGGGTGCTGCCTGTTCCATACTCCCCCTACTCCTCATCTAGCCTTTTAGGGGTACAAACAATAGTAATTGGGGCCCAGTGTGGTTGTGTACGTGTGATATACATACACTTTTTTGGGATCATATTTTCTATTCCGCTATTTAATCAAAAACCTTTGGGGATCAGTTAAATTGGGGGATAGTCTGTGTCGGTACGTGTGAGAGAGATCCACCTTTCCAAGTTGTTGGGGTTCATCTCATACTTCTGAAGGTTTGAGGGTGCTGCCTGTTCCATACTCCCCCTACTCCTCATCTAGCCTTTTAGGGGTACAAACAATAGTAATTGGGGCCTAGTGTGGTTGTGTACGTGCGAGATACATACACTTTTTTTGATCATATTTCCTATTCCGCTATTCAATAAAAACCTTTGAGGATCAATTGAATTGCGGGATAGTCTGTGTCGGTACGTGTGAGAGAGATCCACCTTTCCAAGTTGTTGGGGTTCATCTCATACTTCTGAAGGTTTGAGGGTGCTGCCTGTTCCATACTCCCCCTACTCCTCATCTAGCCTTTTAGGGGTACAAACAATAGTAATTGGGGCCTAGTGTGGTTGTGTACGTGTGATATACATACACTTTTTTGGGATCATATTTTCTATTCCGCTATTTAATCAAAAACCTTTGGGGATCAGTTAAATTGGGGGATAGTCTGTGTTGGTACGTGTGAGAGAGATCCACCTTTCCAAGTTGTTGGGGTTCATCTCATACTTCTGAAGGTTTGAGGGTGCTGCCTGTTCCATACTCCCCCTACTCCTCATCTAGCCTTTTAGGGGTACAAACAATAGTAATTGGGGCCCAGTGTGGTTGTGTACGTGTGATATACATACACTTTTTTGGGATCATATTTTCTATTCCGCTATTTAATCAAAAACCTTTGGGGATCAGTTAAATTGGGGGATAGTCTGTGTCGGTACGTGTGAGAGAGATCCACCTTTCCAAGTTGTTGGGGTTCATCTCATACTTCTGAAGGTTTGAGGGTGCTGCCTGTTCCATACCCCCCCTACTCCTCATCTAGCCTTTTAGGGGTACAAACAATAGTAATTGGGGCCTAGTGTGGTTGTGTACGTGCGAGATACATACACTTTTTTTGATCATATTTCCTATTCCGCTATTCAATAAAAACCTTTGAGGATCAATTGAATTGCGGGATAGTCTGTGTATCGGTACGTGTGAGAGAGATCCACCTTTCCAAGTTGTTGGGGTTCATCTCATACTTCTGAAGGTTTGAGGGTGCTGCCTGTTCCATACTCCCCCTACTCCTCATCTAGCCTTTTAGGGGTACAAACAATAGTAATTGGGGCCCAGTGTGGTTGTGTACGTGTGATATACATACACTTTTTTGGGATCATATTTTCTATTCCGCTATTTAATCAAAAACCTTTGGGGATCAGTTAAATTGGGGGATAGTCTGTGTCGGTACGTGTGAGAGAGATCCACCTTTCCAAGTTGTTGGGGTTCATCTCATACTTCTGAAGGTTTGAGGGTGCTGCCTGTTCCATACCCCCCCTACTCCTCATCTAGCCTTTTAGGGGTACAAACAATAGTAATTGGGGCCTAGTGTGGTTGTGTACGTGCGAGATACATACACTTTTTTTGATCATATTTCCTATTCCGCTATTCAATAAAAACCTTTGAGGATCAATTGAATTGCGGGATAGTCTGTGTCGGTACGTGTGAGAGAGATCCACCTTTCCAAGTTGTTGGGGTTCATCTCATACTTCTGAAGGTTTGAGGGTGCTGCCTGTTCCATACTCCCCCTACTCCTCATCTAGCCTTTTAGGGGTACAAACAATAGTAATTGGGGCCCAGTGTGGTTGTGTACGTGTGATATACATACACTTTTTTTGGATCATATTTTCTATTCCGCTATTTAATTTAACTGGGCCTCCATGCGAGACCTGTGTGCCTTGTTGCGCTGTTTTGAGTACTCCACCAACATGGCCAGTGGCAATGACGCCGTTCTCAGCTTAACTATCCCACTTCTATGCCTCCTTGAAAAAACAATTCGGGCGATGATGGAAGAGGATGTGGCACAGGATGAGGAGGAGGAGGAGGATGAAGAGGTAACATTTCCAAGGCTTTCAGGGCAGTCATTCGCAAGGGGCTCCGAGGGTGGGTTCCTGCACACGCAAACGCCAGGGACGCAATTGTCCAGCAGGGGCACAGTTCTGGAGGATGAGGAGGATGAGGAGGAGGAGGAGCTGGAGGAGGAGATGGAACCATGTTCACAGCAGGGTGGCACCCAGGCCAGCTCATGGCCATCACTGGTGCGTGGCTGGGGGGATACAGAGGACACGGACGATACACCTCCCACAGAGGACAGCCTTTCGTTGCCTCTGGGCAGCCTGGCACACATGAGCGATTACATGCTGCAGTGTCTCCACAACGACCGCCGAGTTGCCCACATTCTAACTTGTGCTGATTACTGGGTGGCCACGCTGCTGGATCCCCGTTACAAGGACAACGTACCGTCCTTAATTCACTCACTGGAGCGCGATCGCAAGATGCGCGAGTACAAGCGCACGCTGGTAGACGCCATGCTGCTGGCATTCCCATCTGACAGCGGGGCCACAGTGGAAGCACAAGGCAGAGGAGGAGGAGGAGGAGGTCGCCAACGCAACCAGGGCACCGCCAGCACCTCAGAAGGCAGGGTTAGCATGGCCGAAATGTGGAAAAGCTTTGTCAGCACGCCACAACAAACAGCAGCACCAGCAGCTCAGATGGAACGTCTTAGCAGGAGGCAGCATTTTACCAACATGGTGGAGCAGTATGTGTGCACACGCCTACATGTAGTGAATGACGGGTCTGCCCCCTTCAACTTCTGGGTCTCCAAATTGGGCACATGGCTTGAGCTTGCCCTTTACGCCTTGGAGGTGCTGGCGTGCCCTGCAGCCAGTGTATTATCTGAACGGGTATTTAGCACGGCTGGGGGCGTTATAACAGACAAGCGCAGCCGCCTGTCCAGAGACAATGTGGACAAGCTCACGTTCATTAAAATGAACCAGGCATGGATCCCACGGGACTTTTCCGTACCTTATGCAGAATAGCAATGGATACCGACCTTACCCACCCATTGTTCCATTTTTGCTCTTTCTCACTCTTTTGGGGTGTACCCTCATTTAAAATTTTTGAAAAGAAGCAGTGTTGGCTACCTCGTCCTCCTCCTCAGGGCCAGATTAATGTAGGGGCTATTGGAGCTGCAGCTCCAGGCCCCTACCTTTTATATAGGCCCCGGGTTGGCCATATTCACTGTTACCGCTCTTCTGTCACTTGTAAACACAGAAGTCTGGCTTCTATGCTCGCTTCCCCAGGCAGCACCCTCAGAACCTCCCCACACAGCGTGAAGGCCGGACAAGGAGGGACAGTTGGCGATGCATGGATGTGTTTATGGGCTTCAGAGACAGCATCCCATGTTGAATTAGGCATGCATGGCTGCACCCTTCCTCCTCTGGGTGCATGGCAAGGCACGGCCCTTAAGGCCCTTCAAAATCCTCAGCACCAAGCCCATGATGCTGTTAATCCGGCCCTGGTCCTCCTCCACCGCCGCTTCCACCTACACCGCCCATAGGTGTGCGCAGCCTATTGCATTAAGGTGTGCACCCCAAAGTTGAAATACACATGCATGTGTTTGCCAGCAGGGAGAGTAATGTATCGGGGCCATGTACCTGTAGGCAAGGAGAAATAGAGCAGAGCAGGTCCCAGGGAGATCTTTCCCATCTCCTCACTGGCAATGCTATGTGCCCTAGGTGATTAGGGTGTGCCCAGGCACACCCAGCACACCCTGTGCGCACGCCTATGTCACCGCCACATCCACCACCACCTCAACCTCCCTCCTACTCCATATGGGCCTCGTCCTTCAGAGATGAAGAAGAACATTGTTTTATTTTTCTGTTTTTTTTTTGTTGTTTTAAGTTATTTCCCTATCCACATTTGTTTGCAGAGCACTTGCCATGCTCTTAATTACGTTTTGCTGCCATTTGCAGCACTCTAGCCCTTTCCTTTGGTGTTTTAGAGCCATTTTAGTGCCTTAAAGTTCGGGTCCCCATTGACTTCAATGGGGTTCGGTGTCCGGGAAAAGTTCGGTAAAAGTCCGGGACACGGACCCGGACTTTTTTTTAAAGTTCGGCCGAACCCGTCGAACACGGACATCTAGGTGTTCGCTCAACCCTACTCAGGACATCATACCACCTTCTATTTTTCAAGATCCTCACTCAGAGGAGGAAAAGTTATTACATTCTCTTGATGTAATGTGTGCACTTAAGTTTTACTTACAGGAAACAGCTCAGATTTGTAAGACCGAGAGCTTGTTTGTGCTGTCAGAAGGGCCCAGAAAGGGATTGGCAGCATCTAAATCTACGATTTCTTATTGGATTTGCCAGGTTATTACCCAGCGTATGGTTTAGTGGAAAAGGTTCCACCTATTCCTGAAAAGGCACATTCTACCAGAGGAGTAAGGTGCCTCTTGGGTACATCGCCATCAAGCCAATATAGCTCAGATTTGCAAGGCTGTGACCTGGTCGTCGGTGCATACGTTCATTTGTTTCTAAAGAGTGGATGTTGGGACCCAGGAGGAGTCTGCTTTTGGCCGCAGTGTTCTGCAGGCGGTGGTGTGATCCTTCTTTTAGGGTCAGATGGCGGTATTTTTTGGTGTCCCCCTCCCCTCAGATGCATTGCTTTGGGACGTCCCATTTGTTATGATTGATGGCTCTGTGTCTGTGATGTACGAAAAGAAAAATGGATTTTTAATTCATACTTACCTGTAAAATCCATTTCTTGAAGTACATCACGGGACACAGAGGTCCCTCCCCTCTGCTATGGGGTCTTTTATTGCTTGCTACAAAACTGAGGTACTTCCTGTATGGGAGGGGTTATATAGGGGGTCATCAATTCTGATTAGTTGCTAGTGTCCTTCACCTATAGGTGGCTATATAATCCATATGTTATGATTTATGGCTCTGTGTCCAGTGATGTACTTCAAAAAATTGATTTTACAGGTAAGTATGAATTAAAAATCCTTTAATTTTTTTTATCATTCATATGATTTGATAATATAGCCAGTCTTTTGCTTTAGATTGTCACCCCCTTTGCCAAGCAAGACAATGGGGTTAATTTACTAAAGGCAAATCACTGTGCACAACAAGTGCACTTGGAAGTGCAGTTGCTGTAGATCTGAGGGGCATCTAAGAAAAATAAAAAACAGCATTTTTGCATGCACATGATTGGATGATAGAAATCAGCAGAGCTTCCCCTCATATCTGATCTTCTCCTCAGATCTCAGATCTCAGTGACTGTACTTCCACGTGCATTTGCAGTGCACCTTTAGTAAATCAACCCCAATGATGTTAGCAAAAAATAGAAAAATGCTAGTGGTGGACTGCATCATAGATGTAATTTTAAATGTTGCCCATACTTGCACTTTTAGGGCTCGTTTACACTTGTTGGGATGGAGGTATTAGAAACTGGCGGATGATTCACCTTTCAACTGTCTCTCAACTGTTTCCCCTTAAAGTGGTTGTAAGCATCTGAAATGAAAAATGAGAAAATTATCTCCTTCTATAGTATGCATTTGCCTCAATCCAAAACACTTGTTGTGGTTTATGTCTGCTGTCTCTTTCCTCCGCTATCTGCATGAGTCACTTCTATCAGAATATGCTGACTCCAAGAGATCCAAGGGGCTAGGGGAGCTCCAGCACACAGGATGTGATTGACAGCCGCAACTGTATATGTTTTCCAATAAACCTATGTAGTCCTTTCCCTGCACTCAGGTCTCAGAATACACTCAGTTCTCTGTTTTATGCTGTGAAGTGTGTGATATCAGATTCCTGCTTCTTGCCTTCTGAAGCTCAAAAATGCAGTGTAACTCTATACATTGAATGGTTTTGGATAAAAGATTTGTTCCATCTCTGTGGATCACCTAGCCTAAAGCTTAACCCTTACAGTGGGCTTTCCCTTTGCTGCAAGGCTGAAATGCCTTTTTCCATTTGGTTACCAGTAAAAAGCACTTTTAATTTACCTACTCCTTGCTCCCCAGCAACCGGCTCTCCTTTTATCTCTGATGGTCCAGCTTGTGGACAAACCATTGGTGTCCTGGCGGTCTTGCATTGTACCTGATGACATCACAGCAGTGACTCATCAGCTGGAGCCCTGAGAAGAAGAGGCTTTTATGGTATCAGTCACATGGAAGAAGGCGCCTGAAGGAGCCAGGGATAAGGTAAGTAACAGTGCTTTTTACCCTAGACAAAAATGTGCATTTATCTCCTTCAGTGCCGATTCACACATATGCGATGTCAGACATTGCATGTGATTCGCACCGCACTGCTGTTCAAATCACATGCGATGTCTGTGTGATGCGAATTCAACCATACAGATTGCATGATTGAATTCGCATCGCATTCGGACCAAAGTCGCACAGGACTTTTTTGGTCCGCACCAGAATCGGATCACATGGTTGTTCACACCTATGCAATCTGATTCCTATCTGAACTGACAGTTCGCACTGCGATATGTGAACTAATCTGGGGTGTCATTAACTTTGTATTGACACTCCCAGCAGTTCGCACATGGTAGTGTGAACTGCCTGCGAGTCGGGTGCGATGCGGGAACCGGCACTATTTTTTTAATTTTCAAAAAGTTCAGCTTTAAATGTCTTGTGAAGCAGCACACTGAGAATGTCTCATCTACACTTCTGTAACATATCGGAGATGAAAATAATATGATTCATAAGGTATTAAATAAAAAAACAATGCACTACCAGTGAAGTAAATGTGAAAGAGAAAAAATATAATAAATATCAATATCTAAGTGTAATAAAGAATATGAAAAAGCCGCCAATCTCTGTAGTGTCACCACATAGAAATAAATATAAAAAAATATATATATATTGAAAGATTGTATTAACATGCCTTATTATATCTCATATATATTTCAGCTTTTGCCCACTTATCGATGGAATGTGGTCCCCTGCAATTACAGATTTAACGAGCCAGACTAACACTCATTCATAACACCCTGGTGTAATGTCCTGGTACCTCTGGTACCCTTGCTTCCATATTTCTCCTCTCTTAATTGCGTCCCATCTTGTATAACAAAGGACGCATATACCTTTAAGACCGGATGACATCACTGCCGAGCGCCGCTATGAGCGGCTATTTCAATAGCCGGTTTGCTCTCACTCATCGCTCGTTCAAACCCACATGTTCATCGCACCTGCGCCTGAGAAGTCGGAGCTGCTGACATACCTTCCTTGCTGAACTGAAGCCGGAAACCTCGCTGGTGATCCGTATCTCGCTACGGGATCACCCCTCTCCAATGGACACTGTTATTCCTAAACCTATCTAAGTGATAAGTACCCCGCAGGGGATTCTTGCTACCAATCTCCTACTGTCATCTACTGCAATTACCAAGACTATCTATCTATCTATTCACTATCACCTGCATAAGACTGTTAGCTCTTGGGACTACCTTGAACTATCCTTGCACTAGGTTACTCTGTCTAAGTATACTCCATCTGTGTCCTCTTACCATCTGCACTATACTTGACATCAGAACCTATCTGCTTTACCATCACCTGCAACTCTCCTAATACTACTTCTAGTGCTCACCATACAATAGCCTGTCTCTCATCTATATCCTCATATACTCTATCCCTCCATTAAACATCTATTGATATATATATATAGTATATAATAGGCTGTACACGGTGATGAAGTCCTGAGAGTTGGATATGTTGTTCAACAGATTCTCTACAAGGCTACTGAGTGTAATAATTCTGCAGCTGTAAATCCATCCACAAACAAAAACGCCTGAACGTTACAGATTGAACGAGCCTTTGCCTTTAAAAAAAATATGGATTCAGCAGAATTATCCACTCATGTACTACAATTAAAACAGCAAGTAGATGCATTGATCCATGCGCTTACAGAGGTAAAAAATGACAATCAAACCTTGAGACAGCAGCTTGGCCGTCTCACACAGCCTCCTGCTGCTCAGCCCCGTGAGCCCAAGATAAACCCTCCTATAGTGTTTTCTGGTGATCGGAGCAAATTCCGTGAATTTAAAAACGCATGTCAATTGTTTTTTTTGTTAAAACCTCTAACCTACACCACTGACCAAATTAAGGTTTGTACTATCATCTCCTATTTAACGGGTGAACCCCAGGCCTGGGCAGATGCTCTCTTTGAAAAGGATGATCCACTCCTTAATTCTTATCCCTTATTTCTAGCACAACTTGCTACTTTATATGAAGACCCCAACAAGCAGAGTACCGCTGACACACAATTAAGGGCCTTAAAACAAGGAAGGAGACCTGTTGAAGATTTCGTGGCGAATTTTAAAAGATGGTCCCCTGATTCAGGGTGGAACGACACATCTTTGCGAACGCAGTTTAGACTCGGCCTATCTGAGGCCGTTAAAGACGAGCTCGCCCGAGCGGATTTATCTGGCACTCTAGAGGGACTGATCCAGACCAGTATCAATATTGACAGACGACTACGAGAAAGAAAGGCTGAGAAGATGGGCTCACCATTTTCCAGTCCTTCTCGGATGTTGCCTGATGACCCTACTCCTATGGAAGTAGGAATGATACGTCCACCTCTGACCCTTTCTGAACGTGCCAGGAGGAAAACCGAACATCTTTGCATGTACTGCGCATCCCCGAATCATTTGTTAAACGACTGTCCTCTTGTCCGCAGAAAAGAGGGTGAGTGTTCAAATGTCTTGCTAGGGGGACTCACAACTTCCTTCTCTAATCCTTATCTTTTTGTTCAATTAACATTGCAGTGGGACCAAACTAGGATCACCACCAAGGCTATGATCGACACCGGATCTTGTGGAAACTACATTGACATTTGTTTTGTCTCCCTTAATAAAATACCTATTGTTTCAAAACCCAAACCTGTCTCCGTTAGTTTTATTAACGGTACCCCTTTATCCTCTGGTCCTATCACCAGTCAGACACAGGCACTTCTTGTAACTGCTGACGAGTCTCATGTGGAGACCACCACCTTTGATGTATTAACTTCACCACATTTTCCAATCATTTTGGGACTTCCCTGGTTACACATACATCAACCAATCATCGATTGGAAAACAAAAACGTTAACCTTCTCTTCTCACTATTGTGAGACGACGTGTAACCTCCCCACACATGATAGGATCCTGTCTGTACTGCCGGATGACATTATTCCTAAGTGTTATCAAGATTTATCGGAGGTTTTCCTTGAGAAAAACTCTCAAATGCTACCTCCTCATAGGGACTATGATTGTTGTATCGATCTGCTCCCTAATAGCAAGTTGCCTTACGGACATGTATATCCTCTCTCACAGGATGAACTCTCTCACCTTAAGGAGTATCTGGATGAAAACTTGGCAAAAGGATTCATCCGACCTTCTACTTCCTCCACTGCGGCTGGGCTCTTCTTCGTCCGCAATAAGGACTCTAGCCTTAGGCCTATCATTGATTTCAGACAATTAAATGCCATCACAATAAAGGATCGTTATCCTTTACCCCTTATTCCTGAACTTATCGAACAGGTGCGTGGGGCTTCTTTCTTTTCAAAATTGGACCTAAAAGGGGCATACAATTTAATTGGAATCCGTAAAGGGGATGAATGGAAGACGGCATTCAGAACCAGATACGGACTGTTTGAGTACCTTGTAATGCCATTTGGGCTATGTAATGCCCCCGCAGCCTTCCAACGGTTTATAAACAAGATATTCCGAGACTTGCTTGATGTTTGTGTGGTAGTATATTTGGATGATATACTTATCTATTCTCATTCCTTACCTGAGCACATAAAACATGTGAGACTTGTGTTGTCAAGACTACTTGCACATAACTTATATGTTAAATCAAAGAAATGTTTGTTTCATAAAGAGGAGGTACTGTTCCTAGGATATATTATATCTAAAAGTGGAATCAAAATGGACATGAGCAAAATATCCTGCATTCTGGATTGGCCTGTGCCAACCACTCGCAAAGCATTACAAAGGTTCCTAGGATTCTCTAATTACTATAGGAAATTCATTAAAAACTTCTCTGCGATTGTGAAACCTCTCACACAACTTACAAGCACGAAGAGACCATTTAATTGGACAAAAGAAGCAAATAGAGCATTCTCTCTGCTGAAATCAAGCTTTACCACTGCCCCCATACTATGCCATCCAGACCCATCCCTTCAATACATCTTGGAGGTAGATGCGTCTAATATGGCAGTAGGAGCAGTTCTCTCACAACGACCAACAAACACCTCACATCTTCACCCAGTTGCTTTCTTTTCAAAGTCATTAAGTAGCCCCGAGGTGAACTACCCAGTAGGTGAGAAGGAGTTATTAGCCATAAAACTGGCATTAGAGAATTGGAGACATCTACTTGAGGGCACTCAATTGCCAATTCTGATATATACTGATCACAAAAACCTCCAATACCTTCAGACTAATAGAACTCTTTCCCACCGGCAGGTACGGTGGTCGTTATTCTTTCTGAGATTTAATTTTTTAGTAACTTACACGCCCGCAGACAAAAATAAAAAAGCGGATGCACTCTCACGACTAGCCGAGAAAGATTGCACTGAGGTTCCCTCAGTTCCTATAATACCACTTGAACGTATTATCGGAGTCGTTCGCTCACTAAAGGAGGAGATTTTGCACAGCATAGGGTTGTATTCACCTCCACCACAACTAACTACTGACGCAGAAGGCTTCCTCTACTACAACGATAAATTATACATACCCCCTACTATGCGAACCAAGATCTTAGAATTGTCGCATGATGTACCTATGGCAGGACATATGGGTATGACTAAAACTCTCAATCTACTCACTAGGCAATTTTGGTGGCCAGACATGAAGACAACCGTAAAAAAGTTAGTTTCATCTTGTGATATCTGTGCAAGGTCTAAAATTGACAACATGAAACCATCAGGATTACTTTGTAGTTTACCGATACCCCACGTTCCGTGGGAAGTGGTATCCTTAGACTTCATAGTGGAATTACCACCTTCCAAAGGATTCAACACCATCTTGGTATCAGTGGACCATCTGACCAAGATGGCACATTTCACCCCTATCCGAAAACTACCTTCATCCAAACAAACAGCAGAATTACTTGTGAAACATGTCTTTAAGTTACATGGTATTCCAAAAACACTGCTGTCTGACCGTGGTTCACAATTTATCTCAAAGTTTTGGCTAGCTCTATGTCAGATACTGCGAATAGAGCGTAACCTCACTTCTCCCTACCACCCTCAGACCAACGGACAGACAGAGAGAGTTAACCAGTGCATTGAACAGTACCTGCGTTGCTATACTTCGTATCTACAGGACGATTGGGCAGATCTCCTCCCACTGGCGGAATTCGCCTATAACAACGCTACTCATAGCACTACTAAGCAAAGTCCGTTTTACCTGAATTATGGGTTTCATCCCACACTCCTTCCTCCACGTATCTTACCATCAAGTAATCCAGTGGCATCTGATTATCTTGCCCAGATAAAGGATTCTCTGGGATTACTCAACAATACCATATCTCATGCTCATAGCCAACAAAAAAAGTACTACGACCTCCGTAGGAAACCCTCTCCCCAATATGCCATTGGGGATCTTGTTTGGCTTTCTACAAAAAATCTGAGACTAAAGATCCCTAGTAAAAAACTTGGACCTCTGTTTCTGGGACCTTTCCCAATAGAGAAGCTTATTGGTAAAGCTGCAGTACAACTCACATTGCCAGTAGACCTCAAGATACATCCTGTCTTCCATGTGTCTCTACTGAAGCCCCATGTTCCTAACCAAGGAATAAGACCTACTATCTCACCTCCACCTCCTGTACAAGTGGAAGGTGGAGAAGAATTTGAGATAAAGGAAATTTTGGATTCCCGTTTCAATAGAAGAAGACTCCAGTATCTTGTACGATGGAAGAATTATGGGCCCCAAGATGACACCTGGCTGGATACCTCCGATATACATGCCCCTAGACTGATTCGCAATTTCCACTCGAAATATCCGGAAAAAACAGTTCTAGAGGCCTTCCGGAGCCGGCCTTAAGGGGGGGGTACTGTAATGTTCCGGTACCTCTGGTACCCTTGCTTCCATATTTCTCCTCTCTTAATTGCGTCCCATCTTGTATAACAAAGGACGCATATACCTTTAAGACCGGATGACATCACTGCCTAGCGCCGCTATGAGCGGCTATTTCAATCGCCGGTTTGCTCTCACTCATCGCTCGTTCAAACCCACATGTTCATCGCACCTACGCCTGAGAAGTCGGAGCTGCTGACATACCTTCCTTGCTGAACTGAAGCCGGAAACCTCGCTGGTGATCCGTATCTCGCTACGGAATCACCCCTCTCCAATGGACACTGTTATTCCTAAACCTATCTAAGTGATAAGTACCCCGCAGGGGATTCTTGCTACCAATCTCCTACTGTCATCTACTGCAATTACCAAGACTATCTATCTATCTATTCACTATCACCTGCATAAGACTGTTAGCTCTTGGGACTACCTTGAACTATCCTTGCACTAGGTTACTCTGTCTAAGTATACTCCATCTGTGTCCTCTTACCATCTGCACTATACTTGACATCAGAACCTATCTGCTTTACCATCACCTGCAACTCTCCTAATACTACTTCTAGTACTCACCATACAATAGCCTGTCTCTCATCTATATCCTCATATACTCTATCCCTCCATTAAACATCTATTGATATATATATAGTATATAACAGGCTGTACACGGTGATGAAGTCCTGAGAGTTGGATATGTTGTTCAACAGATTCTCTACAAGGCTACTGAGTGTAATAATTCTGCAGCTGTAAATCCATCCACAAACAAAAACGCCTGAACG
Source organism: Pelophylax lessonae (assembly GCF_965119305.1). Lineage (NCBI taxonomy): Eukaryota > Metazoa > Chordata > Amphibia > Anura > Ranidae > Pelophylax > Pelophylax lessonae. The sequence continues at coordinate 508,793,072 of NC_138771.1, read as the reverse complement.
TTACACCTGGACAGCAGACAGCTGTATTTTGCATATAGATGAAAAGACATTGACATGTTCAATACTTTTCCATTCATTCAGACACTTAACGAGTTAAGGCTTCGCATAAAAAGATTACTGACACCACCTAAACACAATTCACAATTGCTTACATTAACACATAACAGCTGAACACAGACAGAGAGGCTCTCCGACAAACGCAATCTCCAACACACGACACCCCACACTTACACAGGTGTATAGGGAAAACAAAATCCTTTTCATGTAACTGTTTCTGTGAGATATGTCCTATTGTTAATTTGACCGATGAATTGTAACCAGTTTTAAGCAGTTTTTCCCACTCAAAACTTCCTTTAAATATGAGCAAAACGTGCAATAAAATCAGTTGTGTCTGCGCTAAGTTTGAGTGCTATGTGTCGTCACACCTCCTGGCCAGATGAGGGAAAATTCACTATCTAGGGAGATTGGGACTGAAGGGCCGTATATCATCGTGTAATTGCCTCCTGACGAGATTTGAGTTAACAGTTTGGTGTCAGAAAAGTGGGATCTGCCATAACACAGTATGGGGTAAGTAATTCTATTTTTTATTTATTACCACCCTATACTGTCAGAGCAGATAAACGGTACCCAGTTAACCGATATTTTTAGCACCTCCCAGGAATCTGAAATTCCTAAAGAAAGATGGGGTCTGATATCCCAGGGTCTGAAGCCCAAAAGATAAGATGGGGTCTGATATCCCAGGGTCTGAAACCCGGTTACAAAGCAGTACTGTGTGTGATAGTGAATTCTCCCTCTAAAACTTGTATATATTGCTGTATAGACATTTAAGTGTATTTTTAGTCGTTATATAAGATTGCATGCCATTGTATAGATGTATGTGGAGATTGTATGTGATATTAAGCTGAGCTTGAAGGTATACACTTGCCCACCAAGGATAGTTAACAGAAAACCATAAATTGGATGTATATAAATCTGATTAGAAAGACGCAGGAAACCACATAAGTTGGGAAACTAGGTTTTCCAATAAAGTCTAAATACTGACCTCACCATCCCTATATATATATATATATATATATATATATATATATATAAACCTTCAAACTCAGCTGATCTCACTTTGTATTCTGAGCTTAGATAATGGGAAATTCTCAAGGTAAGGAGAATTCCGAGAAAATAATGAAATTTACATTTAGGAAAATTGTATGAAAATTGTATCGTGTGTGGGCAACCTTAGAAGTGTGTGAGATTCATGAATCATTATGTTGTGTTCATTTTAACACTGTTCCTAAAGGTGCTGTATCAGCAAAGCATTTCATATCACTGAATGAATACTGGGTGCGTAATAATTTGTTTTGTGTTTATTACTTATGTTTTAAAGTGATGTGATTTTGCCACGAGTACAACAAAAAAAGGTAACAAATCCGTACTATGATGGTCATGGCAGCTTTTAGAAGCAAGGAAATATATTTGGTGTGTAAAGTGTGACCTTAAGGACTAAAATTGTATTTCTATCCTTAAAAAATCATAAGCAATTTTGAACTTTTATCATTGAGGTTTTGTGTCACCAACTTTTTTTCTTTATCACTGACTTTTTAAAAAAATATATATATTTTCTGGTGCCTTTTTAGCAAACAAACCCCCCCTCCCCCCTCTCCTGTCTGTGACACAGGTAATTGCAAAAGGGACTGTAAACAGTTGTTTTGTCATACAAATTTTGTAGAGAAAACCAGTTTTGAGGAATGTTCCGAATGGGTGAAGAATGGTGACGTATGGGTTCTTGTATCCAAATGGGAAATTACTAATGTTTATTTTTGAGCTGCTCATTTTTTAACCATGGTGAACAATAATAATTTTTTTTTTCTTTAAGTTTATGGTATACCATAACATAACAAAAATATAGAAATCCACGTGGTAATAATTAATTTGACGTCAACAATTTTTGGTAATAGAGAAGTGCACTGTTAGGAAGGAAAATGTTTGACATGCTTACTGTATGCTAAATTCCTCTAACCGTTGGTTTATTTTTAGGAGTAAAAGTAAAATGTTTTGTTACTGAATTTTTCTTGATGCTTATTTCTCAGACAAATTTAATGTGAGACTTTCAGAACGGAGGACGATCACAGCCTTCAACGACAACTCAACCTTATGGGAGTATTGTTTACAAATTGTTTTTTTTTCTGATTGATTAGACTGTTTTTATGGGTGTTAGATATTTGATGTGTTCTAATTTGACATATATGAGCTCTGGCATTAATGAGGTGCTATGCCTTAGATAATTAAGCATCTCTTATAAAGTTTTCTTTTATTATATTGGAAAAAGAAAAAAAAAAAATAGGATGGATAACTTGTTGATAGTGTGCTAAGAATTATAATGAATTTATGCCAGCGTTACTACTTTGAGATGTTACTACTTTGATATTGTTAAAGATTTAAACTTTAAAGGCAAGGTACCTCCTGCGGTGAATTCAATTAGTTGCCAAGCCATCTCTTTTCATTCTAAGGTGACTCATTGCCCAGGCTTTGCATATAAATGGTCCTTGAAGTCAGATCCTGTGTCTCCAAGGCTATTTGGTTTCAATTTCTTGTTCGGTGTCACTGAGCAATTGTGCAAACCCGTATAAATTTATGTTTGCATGAGTACTTACTTCTAGCTGTTTTGTGTGTCTCTATGTGTCCATGTACACAAGACAGCTTGAATTTTACTCCCTGCTGCTCAGTGATCACAGCATCTTAGCCATGCAAGGGATTCTCAGTTCTAGGTAGCTGCCTGCTTGGGTGAGTCAGAGGACTGCAAGTTAACCCATCTCCACCTTTGGAGAATACAAGGCAGTTCAACCCCTCCAAGGGCCCTCACCATTGTTGCATGCGTAGACATGCTGTGTTCTCCCAAAACAGTGCCATTAGGTATCCTTCCTGTCTTAAAATTACCTGCCTTCCTGTAGGCCCTAAACCCCAGTGCTGTGAGTAGTATTTACTAGCATTTATTTTTGCTGCCTGCCTGTAGGCCAGAAGCCCAGTGCCGCAATATACTCCTGCCATTCTTGTAAAACTTGCATTCTTGTCTCTGTGCTTGCCTGCTGTTCTTGCTGGGGTCGGAGTGACCCCAGTATCAAGCTATCTCCCTTTGAAATTTTGATGGGGAGACCCGTCCCAACCCCATGAGTCCATTTATTCTCATATCTAGAGATTTTGCAAGAGGAATATGTGGCAGAATTAATTGAAAAAATTAAACAGTGATTATGGTGATATTTCACTCTCGTTTCGTTTGCCAACAGGTGCACCAACCCACCCATTCAAGCCTGGAGACAGACGGAAGCCCCACCCCTGGACCCCACAACTGTGGACCGGAGATTGTGACGAGCACCAGACGAATTCCAGTTGGATCCAGACAGATGGAAGCCCCACCCCTGGACCCCACAACTGCGGACCGGAGATTGTGACGAGCACTAGACAAATTCAAGTTGGATCCAGACAGACGCATTGGTACAATGTCAACGGACACCCCTACTCCTGGAAGACTTCGCATTCGTGCAACAGTGGTACTCTTTGTAGCAAGCTTAGCACTAGTAGCCACTGTCTGGTTACTTGCAACATATGCTCACCACCCCGAGAACCTCTCCTCATTTTGCCCTTGCTCACCCCAGGAAAAGAGAGAGACACGAGACATTCATGTCTCCACTTTACAGTCGAAGTCAAGCCTATTGGACACAAAGGACATTGTTTTACGTTGTAGCCGCCAGGGACTTAGTCTGACCGCTCTGATTACACGAGGGTCGAAAGGGAATTTCTTCCTCCCATTGAATGTGGGGGTTTATTTTTGCCCTTTCCTGGCAAAGGCTTTAGGAGATGTTGAAAATTCACATGCTATAGTCAACGGGTGGTATGTGCTGCCAGGGTCTATTTGTAGTGACTTTATTGCCAGAATATGGAGTTTGGATTTTTCAGGCCATGGATTCTTGCAAGCTATGGCCCTCCCCATTGAACATGTCTGTTTTTGATTTGATAGAATTTTAAGAAGTTATATCCCTATGTGCACACAACCAAGTCACCAGCCTACATACACTTTAGAATATAATGTCACCTGTTTTGTGCAAATCAGTTACCAATAATATGACATGCACTCATACAAGAACACAACCCAGGTATATTAAGAATGTCCAGCTTATTCATAGTTGGACATATATCCCAGGAGGGCACATAGTGCCATTCGCAGACTCTAAGTGATCCCACCTTTATGAATAAAGTTGGGATCAAAGGTTGGGTTGAAAGATTGTATTAACATGCCTTATTATATCTCATATATATTTCAGCTTTTGCCCACTTATCGATGGAATGTGGTCCCCTGCAATTACAGATTTAACGAGCCAGACTAACACTCATTCATAACACCCTGGACAGCAGACAGCTGTATTTTGCATATAGATGAAAAGACATTGACATGTTCAATACTTTTCCATTCATTCAGACACTTAACGAGTTAAGGCTTCACATAAAAAGATTACTGACACCACCTAAACACAATTCACAATTGCTTACATTAACACATAACAGCTGAACACAGACAGAGCGGCTCTCCGACAAACGCAATCTCCAACACACGACACCCCACACTTACACAGGTGTATAGGGAAAACAAAATCCTTTTCATGTAACTGTTTCTGTGAGATATGTCCTATTGTTAATTTGACCGATGAATTGTAACCAGTTTTAAGCAGTTTTTCCCACTCAAAACTTCCTTTAAATATGAGCGAAACTTGCAATAAAATCAGTTGTGTCTGCGCTAAGTTTGAGTGCTATGTGCCGTCACACCTGAAAATTCACTATCTAGGGAGATTGGGACTGAAGGGCCGTATATCATTGTGTAATTGCCTCCTGATGAGATTTGAGTTAACAGTATATCAAAAAAATATATACAGTACATATACAGTATCTCACAAAAGTGAGTACACCCCTCACATTTTTGTAAATATTTTATTATATCTTTTCATGTGACAACACTGAAGAAATAACACTTTGCTACAATGTAAAGTAGTGAGTGTACATCTTGTACATCTTGTATAAGGCTCCATTCACACTCAGCCTGACAAGTCGCGCTCCCTTGCGGTCCATTGACTGCTACAGGACCCGTTCTAATAGGAGTGACACAAGTCGCTCCGACTTAGAAAAAGGGCCCTGTACTACTTCGGGGCGACCTCGGAGCGACTTGCATAGACTTCCATTATGTGAAGTCCCTGCAAGTCGCTCCGAAGTCGTGGTGCATGGGAATGCACAAGTCGCCCCCGAAGTAGTATAGAGTCGTGCCACCCCAGTGTGAACCGAGCCTAACAGTGTAAATTTTCTGTCCCCTCAAAATAACTCAACACACAGCTATTAATGTCTAAACCACTGGCAACAAAAGTGAGTACACACCTAAGTGACACTGTCCAAATTGGGCCCAATTAGCCATTTTCCCTCCCCAGTGTCATGTGACTCGTTAGTGTTACAAGGTCTCAGGTATGAATGGAGAGCAGGTGTGTTGAATTTGGTGTTATCGCTCTCATTTTCGCATACTGGTCACTGGAAGTTCAACATGGCACCTCATGGTAAAGAACTCTGAGGCTCTGAAAAAAAGAATTGTTGCTCTACATAAAGATGGTCTAGGCTATAAGAAGATTGCCAAGACCCTGAAACTGAGCTGCAGCCCGGTGGCCAAGACCATACAACGGTTTAACAGGACAGGTTCCACTCAGAACAGGCCTCGCCATGGTCAACCAAAGAGGTTGAGTGCACATGCTCAGCGTCATATCCAGGGTTTGTCTTTGGAAAATAGAGGTATGAGTGCTGCCAGCATTGCTGCAGAGGTTGAAAGGGTGGGGGGTCAGCCTGCCAGTGCTCAGACCATATGCGGCACACTGCATCAAATTGGTCTGCATGTCTTCCCAGAAGGAAGCCTCTTCTAAAGATGATGCACAAGAAAGCCCACAAACAGTTTGCTGAAGACAAGCAGACTAAGGACATGGATTACTGTGGTCTGACGAGACCAAGACAAACATATTTGGTTCAGATGGTGTCAAGCGTGTGTGGTGGAAACCAGGTGAGGAGTACAAAGACAAGTGTGTCTTGCCTACAGTCAAGCATGGTGGTGGGAGTGTCATGGTCTGGGGCTGCATGAGTGCTGCCGGCACTGGGGAGCTACAGTTCATTGAGGGAACCATGAATTCCAACATGTACTGTGACATACTGAAGCAGAGCATGATCCACTCCCTTTGGAGACTGGGCTGCAGGGTAGAATTCCAACATGATAACGACCCCAAGCACACCTTCAAGAGGACCACTGGCAACCTGTGAAGCTCTGGGGAACTCTATGCCAAAGAGGGTTAAGGCAGTGCTGGAAAAAAATGGTGGCCACACAAAATATTGACACTTTGGGCCCAATTTGGACATTGTTACTTAGGGGTGTACTCAGTATTTTTTGCCAACGGTTTAGACATTATTGGCTGTGTGTTGAGTTATTTTGAGTGGACAGCAAATTTACACTGGAATACAAGCTGTACGCATTGAAGCAAAGTGTCATTTCTTCAGTGTTGTCACATGAAAAGATATAGTAAAATATTTACAAAATCGTGAGAGGTGTACTCACTTTTGTGAGATAATGTAGATCAGCGCAAATTCTAACAATTAATGTGAATTAAGTGCAACAGTTAAATAACACATCCATATGTATCCAATAATAAAAATGCATAACAAACTTGAAAATTAATAATCAATTTCCAATAAGTGAAAAGTGAATATAATCACTAAAAAATTAAGGGCCTAATTCAGTATAAGTTTGGAGTAGAGCTGCTCACTTCTCCAGAAATAACTCCAGCCTAAACTCATTGCATCCTAATTAGGTAAGTGGCTGGAGTTAAACCATCAACTAGATGCTTTAATGAATTCGGAGTTGGAGTTAACTTAGACTGAATTCGGGTTTGGAGTTAACTTAGGCTGAATTTGAGTTTGGAGTTAACCAAATTCCCTTTGTGTTTTTCATAAAAGGAAATTTGTCTATTCTGAATCACTATTACACAGCAATGTCATCTAATATGGTTTATTTTAATTTTAAGGTATAGTTATGTATCTTATGTGTTTTAACCTTTAGATTTTCTAATAGCAGACTACACAGCTGTCTAATTAGCAGTCTTCATTCTTTATTCATCTGAAACTTTCAGGCATGTCTGATTGTGTTCAGCACTTTGGTGTAGTGGGCTAAGCTCACAGCCAACGATTGCTAGGTCATGAGTTCAAGGCCAGACCATGATAACACCCTGTGTGCCATAATTTTTTTGGCCACATAGTAATACATTGGCTACATCACCTAAAATTGCATGTCAATGGCCATGTATATTCAAGAAACAAACATGCATATGTGCAGGGTGCAATTATGCATTTGCCAAGTTTCAGTATTTATTTATAGCTGTCTAAAATTTAAGAAGGTGATGGCACACTTGGGATTTGAACTCATGCTCTCAGTGTTTATAGCCAGGAACACTAGCCACTAAACCATTGAGCTGAGCATGATTACCCCTGGAATATTTATTCCCATGTTTCAATAGTTAACCACTTCCTTACAGGGCAGTTACACCACTTCCTGCCCAGGCCAATTTTCAGCTTTTTATACTGTTGCATTTTGAATGACAATTGCGCGGTCAAACAACCCTGTACCTAACACAAATGTATGACAGTATTTTCATAAAAAAATAGTGCTTTCTTTTGGTGGTATTTGATCACTGCAAGGTTTTTTTCTATTGGCAAAAAGAAGACCTAAATGTTTGACCCCTAAAATAATGTTTTTGTTTATGTAATAAAATTTGGTAAATCAATATGTTTTTTGTTGCACTGACGAGCATTGATGAGACACTAATATGCAGAACTGATAGACAGATAGGTGGCACTGATATGCAGCATTGATGGGCATTGATAGGTGGCACTGATGGGCAATGATTGGCACTGGTGGGCAGCACTGAAAGATGGTAATGATGGGCAGCACTGATGAGGAGGGCACTAACAGGTTCCCTGAGCACTGATTGGCATCAATGGTGGCATGGGTGGGCATCCCTGGTGGCTCTAGTGGCATCCCCCAAGGGTCTGCACTGGTAATCAATGCTCTGATTACAAGCACAGACCCCCCCCCCCCACACACACACTTACTTTGCATATGAATGCCATTTCTTCACAGCTGAAAGTGGCCCTCACCATGATTAGCCAGTTGATTGTGACCACTTGCTGGAATGTGTGCAAGCCAATTTGGTGTCATTTCTGGTCCAGGGTGAATGCCAATGTGCCATTTGCAATTTATTGTAAAGAGATTTTGCTTTATTTTAAAAATGGCGCACACAGACAACTAAAATGTATTGGAAATGTTTTACCTAGGCCAGTGATGGTAACCCTTAACCCCCCCCCCCAAGATGTTTTTGCCCTACATTTCCCAAAATGCTCATGTACTCTGCAGTGTAGATGAGCATCATGGGAAATGTTACAAAACACCTGTGTTGCCAAGGTTCATCATCACTGACCTAAGCCAACTAAAAAGGTGAGTGAGCGCTGTAGCAATCTTTTATTTAGTAATCATTTTTAGTGATTTTTTTATTAAATGTTTTGGTTACATTCATCCACAGTGGCTGAATGGAAATTTTGTATTATTCCTTAATTTATATATCTTTAGCTAAATATATACATAAACACTTACATTTTTTCTTACAATTTAACCCCCACCCCCCACACACACACACACACACACACACACACCCCCCCCCACACACCCACACACACACCCCCCCCACACCCACACACACACACCCCCCCCACACCCACACACACACCCCCCCTACACCCACACACCCCCCCACACCCACACACACACCCCCCCTACACACACACCCACACCTACACACACACCCCCCCTACACACACACCCCCCCTACACACACACCCCCCCTACACACACACCCCCCCTACACACACACCCCCCCTACACACACACCCCCCCTACACACACACACCCCCTACACACACACACCCCCCCCCTACACACACACACCCCCCCCCTACACACACACACCCCCCCCCTACACACACACACCCCCCCCCTACACACACACACCCCCCCTCTACACACACACACCCCCCCTCTACACACACACACCCCCCCTACACACACACACACCCCCCCCACACACACACACATCCACACCCCCCCCCCCCCCACACACACAAACCCCCCCCTACACACACACACACACACCCCACACACACCCCCCCACACACACACACACCCCACTCCTGCCCATACATACCCACCTCCCCCCCCCCCACACACACACGCACACCCATACACACTTCGCTGGAGTAAAGGAAGAAACCCTACCCATGTTCATACTGTACTGCCATTGCACACACACAAAAAATACAAGAAATGGATTACATTCAATAGACACAAAAGATATCTGAATTACATCTAGACAAATATGAAGAAAAGAAAACAAAAAACCAGGAGCTGTGTACAAATGAATAAGTTTTATTGAACATGTATAAAACATCAGTAATCACTCAAGCAAGCATGTGAAATGCCCCCCCCCCCAAAAAAAAACCCCAAATCAAGTAATTTTTATTCAAATTACAGTGCAAAGATACAACATATGATGGATAGATAGAGCTTACAATATCCAAAAGTCAAGCAAAATAAGTTGTAGACACCTTAGTATTAAGCATAAAACATACCCAACATACTTTTATGTTAATTGTTTGCATGAGCCTGCCTTTTCATTTAAATACCATCAAATCAGTAGAACATACAGCTACACAGAGGCATGAAAATAAAAAAAAAAACATGTATAGAGTACATAAAGACACACTTTGCAAAAACTATACCAAACAGTTAGAGCATGAAAAGTATTCATCTAACAGAATACACTTACTGCAATATGGATCTTTAGGCATGGCATGCCAGCAAACCCCGCCCCCAAAAGCAAATTCAGACATAAAGACCTGTGGCACTTCCACAGGCCAAATGATATGATCTCATACATCCCTTTATATAACCTTGGTTAAACTACACCCACCCAGTATAGGAAACGCCCAGCAAAGTAATTAATTGGGTCTGTTGGTTCCTAAACCAAAATCACCAGTTCACTAATGAATGAGTGTTTGGCTGGCCATCCATGATCCAAGTTTCTTACAAGTCAACACACATAAGAAATGCTTTCAATAATCTCAGCATGAGCACAAAGTGGCTTTTTCATTTAGACTTATGCCCCATACACACGTGCAGATTATCTTCAGACTTTTATCTGCAGACTTACCTTTTCTATGTAGTGCAAGGGCCTGCCGGATTGCATACAAATTGAAAGTGTTTAGGTTTGACCTCATATTATATGGTTTTGGTAAGTCTGCAGACAAAAGTCTGCAGATAATCTGCACGTGTGTATGGGGCATAATGCCTCGTACACACGTACCGATCGTCGGCCGACCGATCGGCCGTCTTTTGTCCAGAGCTGTCCTGTCTGTTGAAAACTGCAAAAGACTGCACACGAATTTTGCCGGCCAACAACAGACGACTGCAGAAGTGATGTCATGTGATGGTTAACTTTCCGTGTGTTTTTTCTTTTCTGAGCATGTCCAGTCTTGCTCATCTGCTGTTTGTCAGCCGAATTCTGTACTGACTGGCGAACAATCGGCCGTTCTGGTGTTGGCCAACAAAAATTTTTATGCTTCCAACAGCCGACAGCGCATTTTCGGCCGAACAGAATCTGTCGTGCAGGCATTAAAATTTTTGTTGGCCAACACCAGAACGGCCGATTGTTCGTCAGTCAGTACAGAATTCGGCCGACAATCGGCTGATTTGCAAGACTGGGCATGCTCAGAAAAGAAAAAACACAGGGAAAGTTAACCATCACATGACATCACTTCTGCAGTCGTCTGTTGTTGGCTGACAAAATTCGTGTGCAGTCTTTTGCAGTTTTCAACAGACAGGACAGCCCTGGACAAAAGGCAGCCGATCGTTTGGCCGACGATCAGTACGTGTGTACGGGGCTTAAGATTTTCTGAAGACTTTTTCCTTTAGATTTACCAAAACCAGATAATATGAGGTCAAACCTAAACACTTTCAATTTGTATGCAATCTGGCAGGCCCTTGCACTACATAGAAAAGGTAAATCTGAAGGAAAAAGTCTTCGGAAAATCTTATAGTGTGTATGGCCATACATGTTCAATTTTTGTTGTACAATTTTCTGATATATTAACCACACACCACATAATGTGATGTCAAAGCTAAACAACACTTTCACTTGTATCCAATTAGGCAGGCCTTTGTACTACATACTTGAAGGTAAATTTCAAGAAAATTGGACAGAAAATTGTATGGCCATACACACTATAAGATTTTCTGAAGACTTTTTCCTTCAGATTTACCTTTTCTATGTAGTGCAAGGGCCTGCCAGATTGCATACAAATTGAAAGTGTTTAGGTTTGACCTCATATTATCTGGTTTTGGTAAATCTAAAGGAAAAAATCTTCAGAAAATCTTAGTGTGTATGGCCCATTAGGCCCATTTTCACAAAGTGAAAAAGCCACTTTGTGCTCATTCTGAGATTATTGAAAGCATTTCCTATGTGTGTTGACTTGATGTAGTAATTTATATATATATATATATATATATATATATATATATATATATATATATATATCTTTTTTTTTTGGGTTGTTGAATTCTGAGTTCTGGGGTTGCACTGCATATGTTCAATCAATTTGCAAATTCTCAGATTTGCAAGCTCAAACACTGCTATTTTTCAGAGTGTAATGTGGCTCTATATAGCAGTGGTTCCCAACTCCGGTCCTCGGAATCCACCAACAGGCCAGGTTTGCAAGATAACTAAATTACATCACAGGTGATCTAATTTGCTGCTCAGTGATTGCAGTATTCTAGTCTGCATCCCCCAAGGTAATACCTAAAATCTGGCCTGTTAGTGGGTCCCGAGGACCGGAATTGAGAACCACTGCTATATAGGAAGCAAAACTAATATGGCTCCCCACTCAACAAATATATTAATTTCACACATATACAATGTTTTATTTTTGGGGTGTTGCTTGTCATATATAACAACAGACAGTTGTAGGTAGTTCAGGGATTTGAACACCCAAATACATTGTTGCAAGGCAGCTGTGCTAACCACTTGGATATTTTGGTCAGTTTATTTATTTAATCAAGCTCAAGCTCAAGCTCAAAACATATTTGCAACATTTTTGCAAAACACAATTTACACAAACATAATCACTTTGTTACATTTATTTCATAATATATGTCACTGATAGTTTCTTAGCCTATCAATTTATATTTAAAATACAAATTTTTCACAGAAATAAATGTTTTAAACACCTATATATAATTTCCAGCATGCAGGATTATTTTTAAAAATTTGGTGATTTTATACAGTTTCACTAAACTAGGTTAATTATTTGGGAATTGTGGTCTCTGAGGTTTTTTTTTTTGTTGTTTCTTGTTATCTTTATACCAAGCATACATGCACTGGCACCTTGCTAATGTGAATAGGCTCTAAAAATTAATATAGTTTGATTCAATTAGTCCATCAAAAAATTTTAATAAATAAAAATTATTTGAGCTTGAATTGGGTCTAAATAGAATATATATATATATATATATATATATATATATATATATATATATATATATATATATATATATATATATATATATATATATAATTTTTTTTTTTAAAGTACAAATCATATATTATATATATATAAATACAAATGCTTTGAAAAAAATTTCATTAGCTTTAGGTAGTTAAGTGGTTAGCACTGCTGCCTTGCAACAGTGTATTTGGGTGTTCGAATCCCTGAACTACCTACAACTGTATGTTGTTATATATGACAAGCAACACTAATACGGCTTCTCCCCAAAAATGAAACATTGTATATGTGTGAAATTAATATATTTTTGGGGTTGGTTAGATATAGGAAGTAACAATAATATATAGTTTTTTGCATATATATATATATATATATATATATATATATATATATATATATATATATATATATATATATATATACACACATATGCAAAAAAACATATATTATTGTTACATTCTATATCTAACCAACCCAAAAATATAGTAATTTCACACATATACAATGTTTAATTTTCGGGGAGGAGCCATGTTAGTGTTCCTTTTCATATATATATATATATATATATATATATATATATATATATATATATACACATAGGCAAATCAATAAATAAAACATATATATATATATATATATATATATATATATATATATATATATATATATATATATATATATATATATACATATAATTATTTTTGGGTATCTATCTATCTATCTATATATATATATATATATATATATATATATATACATATATACATATATATGTGTGTGTGTTTATATATATATATATATATATACACACACACACACACACATATATATATATATAAATGTATAGATATATATTTTTTTGTGATTCATATATATATATATATATATATATAGACATACATAGATATGTGCAAAAAAATTAAAAAAAAAAAAAAAATTATTAGCGCCGGAATAGCGCCGTTTTACCGCGAATTTGCGGCGGTATTTGCCGCAAATTCAATAAAACTATGAATCAGGCCCAAAGTGTCCGAAATAGGGCTGGGGGTAAAGTGGTTAAACTAGAGGGGCAAAGGTTTAAAAGTAATATGAGGAAGTATTACTTTACTGAGAGAGTAGTGGATGCATGGAATAACCTTCCTGCAGAAGTGGTAGCTGCAAATACAGTGAAGGCGTTTAAGCATGCATGGGATAGGCATAAGGCTATCCTTCATATAAGATAGGGCCAGGGACTATTCATAGGATTCAGATATATTGGGCAGACTAGATGGGCCAAATGGTTCTTATCTGCCGACACATTCTATGTTTCTATGTTTCTATGTTTCTCCTTTTCTGCATTAGTCACTTAGGGCCTGATTCATAGTACGGAGAATTGGCGTTTCGGCGGGATTTTGCGAACCGGCGAATTTTTAAGTCTGAAATTGGTATTCAAAGAACGGCGGGCGGAAAATAACGCCAACTGTGAGATTCATTAAGATCAACTAATGTCAGGACTGGACTTAAAAACAGTCCAGCTAAAAGGTGGACTAATTTTTTCAAAATCACAAAATATGGCAGGAAAAAAATAAAAAATGTGTGGGAAAGATGTGTTATATGATTTTGAGCTAAACTGCTTTTAAACTGTGTGAAAATGTTAA
>NC_138771.1:508678772-508773772 GCF_965119305.1 Pelophylax lessonae | reverse complement strand
CCCCCCTGGGTAACGATCGAGCGGCTCCCGAGCCGCATCGATCGTTACCGACGGAAAGCCGACCGTCGGCTTCAAACAACGGTACCGGGATGATGCCTCTAGCTAGAGGCATCATCCCGGTATAACCACTCAAAGTCAGCCAACGTAGATCTACGTGGCTGGTCGTTAAGTGGTTAAAACGGTGTCCTCTTGTGGTAGTTTTTCTTCTTTTGAATATGCTCTCCTCCTTTACCGAGTTGATTCCCTTTATGTATTTAAAAGTTTCTATCATATCCCCTCTGTCTCTTCTTTCTTCCAAGCTATACATGTTAAGGTCCTTTAACCTTTCCTGGTAAGTTTTTTCCTGCAATCCATGTACTAGTTTAGTAGCTCTTCTCTGAACTCTCTCTAGAGTATCTATATCCTTCTGGAGATATGGCCTCCAGTACTGCGCACAATACTCCAAGTGAGGTCTCACCAGTGTTCTGTACAGCAGCATAGGCACTTCTCTCTTTCTACTGCTTATACCTCTCCCTATACATCCAAGCATTCTGCTGGTATTTCGTGCTGCTCTATTACATTGTCCTCCCACCTTTAAGTCTTCTGAAATAATTACTCCTAAATCCCTTTCCTCAGATACTGAGGTCAGGACTGTGTCAAATATTCTATATTCTGCCCTTGGGTTTTTACGCCCCAGGTGCATTATCTTGCCCTTATCCACATTAAATTTCAGTTGCCAGAGTTCTGACCATTCTTCTAGTTTTCCTAAATCCTTTTCCATTTGGCGTTTCCCTCCAGGAACATCAACCCTGTTACATATCTTTATGTCATCAGCAAAAAGACAAACCTTACCATCGAGGCCTTTTGCAATATCACTTATGAAGATATTAAACAAAATTGGTCCCAGTACAGATCCCTGAGGTACCCCACTGGTAACATGACCTTGTTCTGAATGTTCTCCATTGACTACAACCCTCTGTTGTCTGTCACTCAGCCACTGCCTAATCCACTCAACAATATGGGAGTCAATGCTCAATGACTGTAGTTTATTCATAAGTCTTCTATGTGGGACAGTGTCAAAAGCCTTACTAAAATCTAGATATGCAATGTCTACTGCACCTCCACCGTCTATTATTTTAGTCACCCAGTGAAAAAAAATCTATAAGATTTGGAGAAAGTCCATCAAAATAGTCCATGTAAAAGTAAATAAAAAGATTAAAATAAAGCCATAGCTGATGATCCAAGTAAAACGTGAATAATAATGTCCAATCGAAAGGTGTCACAAATGTGAAATCCCAACACAGATTATAGCAACCACCATTGAGTGCAATGGCCGCTCACCTTAATAATGAATTGATAAGGCGTTTATCATATATGTAATTCTTGTTCGTGAGGCTCATACAATGGTAGTATATCAAAAGGGATGGAGATGTGGATGTGTAGCCATGCGTAATAATAATACATATCTCCTTGGTAGTTGGCTCATGAAAAGAAAAGCTCCATAGTGTAATAAGTAATTACATTTATTAGTAAAAGCATAAATAACTTACATTGAAGTTCTAGATAAAGATGTAGATAGTAAGAACTTGGACCGAGGGGTCCCCGCACTGAGCGGCGTGAGAATGATCAGACTTCCGTTCTCGGCCGTAGACCAGAAATTACGTCACCCAGCTCCTCCCGACGCGTTGCGTCACAATAACACGTGACTTTATCAAGGGTATGGATGCAAGGTGATGCTCGCAGGGAATATAAAGCAGGCGGTTGTCATAGAAACCGCATAACGAGCAGCGACAACTATAGATTTAACCATTTATAGAGCAGACAAAAATAAAAGTGATAAAAGCAAAAAATTTAGTATTTTGCACAAATAAAGCACATGATAAAATATATAAAGATGATAAATCAAATATACATATACATTTGGAAATAAGCAATTAAAGGATTGTGATGGCAAAATAAAAAATCAAATAAATATATTCAAAGAAATATATACAATTATAATAAAAAATATATATGTGAGGTGTAGCACCCTACAGGTAGATGCTAGGTAAAGTATAGTGGGCCTTGGCTGCTTAGCAGCAGGGCCATGATTTCAGCTGGACTGTCATATCTCCCAGGTGAGGTTACTGAGAGGGGAGTCTCCCCACTGGCTCTGTGAGGATTCTCATAGGGCAGTGGAGGAAGCCCAATCAGTGGCCCAGTCAGGCTTGTATCTACCCCAGAAGGCAGATTCTGCCGCAGAGGATTCTGGGAGTGGGTATAAGCTTGAAGGGTAATGCATGATGCAGCGTCTTTTGCAGGAAGCAGAGTCCCAGGAGGGAGGGTACGACTGTCTCTCCTCCTGTCAGAGGAAGCTGGTGTCCCGGTTGGTGGCCTGGGAATCCAAAGAGTGTGAAGCTGAGCTGCAGAGGGGATCCGGTGTGTCGAGAACCAGCGGAGAGAGAGAGGTGTCCAGTTTCAGGAAAGCCTACAAAGGGCGTGAATTCTGTGGACTGCCCCTGGGGGTCTGCCTAGAGTCAGAGGGGACCACTCCAGAGAAGGTTCTTGGGATCCAGGAGTCAGCTAGCTGTTAAAGGGGGTGCCTGGTCAGAGGACCCTGAAGTATTAGAGAGGGTACCTAGGTAGAGGACCCTGAAGTGTTAAAGGGGGCACCTGTAGTTTGGGCCCTTAAGAGTGAGTGTACAGTGGGAAGTGTACAAGGTTAAGAGTTGCAGCACCACAAGTATCTGCACAGAGCTACCTCAGCCAGTGCAGGGCTGGAGGGAGCTGTTCATTGACTTTTGAGCTAAAGTAGTGTTAGGAGTCAAGTGTTCTACAGTCCTGAATCTTCTGAGTTAAAGTTGAGGTTCCAGCACAGTTTCAGTACTACAGTATCTATAGGCGTCAGGAAGCGTTGGTCGGCATTCTGCTGGCGTCAAGACAGCGCCAACAGACATTTTTCTTCAAGTGTCCCAAAGTGTACCTAGTTGAGCCAGAGGAGTATCCCACTCATTCCCTTCTCCCATCCCCTAAATACAATAAAACAAAACAAACCAAAGATGCCTAAATGGTCATTGTCTCAGTTCTCATACCTGGGTCCTGGGTTCACAACTCAAAAGTGTTGGAGGTGTCACTGGTAACAATGGCAGATCCACATCAGGCACAAGGCCTGGAAAAACTGCTACAGAGGTAAACCAATGAAATCCCATACCGGTCATAAATGTATAAAACCATTGATAATATCATAACATTATAAAAACGTTATAAAAAGAGGGAATAAGAAACTCCCCTCCTATTGAATTATCTAAGTAAAAGAATATCAAAATTGATTATTTATTGTTAACAAATATATCTGATTGGAATTATGTAAAAAAATCTTCCAAATATAATTTTAATAATCGGGAAAAAAACAAATTAAATCAAAGTAGATGTTAAGGCTTAATGGTGTGACGGTCTGCATCTAAAAAATCCAACAGTACTCACCCTGACTGAGCGTTTTCACCTTATTACTCCCTCTCCAATGTGGTTTATGTTTGTCAATACCCCAAAATAACAGGGAAGAATGATCCTTTTGGTGACATTCAGCATAGTGGTTAGAGATGCTGTGTTTCACAAAAACTTTTTGTATATTTTGGACATGAATATGATTTTTGATTACTCTAAATCCTTCTTCCTGTAAACAGCTGTCTCAATAAAATTCCCACGAGGATATCAGAAGGACTACAATATGAAAATGGGGTCAGAACAAGGGACCTTAGAGGAAAGGGCGGGGGGGGGGGGGGACTTTCCTCCAAGCCCTAGAACAAAATGAACGGGAGGCCATTTTTGCAACGACAGAAGCAGAGGGAAGCAAACAGGAGAGCTCCGGAGAGCTGAAATTGAGTCCTGTTGGAACGTATTTCTGTTGGAGCACATCAAGGAACGCTGATCACAGGATTTGTAAGTCCCACACAGCTACTATAGGGAAAGCCTCAATATCTCAGTGACTGACTCCCTAATTCCTGAATCCATATTACTATTTGCAGCAGCTCAGATATCCCAACAGCCACGTATCTGATTAAGAATATCTGTGTACAAAAGATGCAAATTCTGGGGCAAATAAAGTTAAGTGGCATTTAGCAATCCTGCAAAACTAGAATTAGTTGCAAGTTGTTATTCTTAGACACTAAAAAGTTAACGTTAAACCATTCATCAAAATCTGATACTGTATGATCTTTAATATGTTTGTATAATTTAAAAAGCCATTTTTCATATTTTGATTTCTGCAAATCTTGCAGTATGTTCAAAAATAAAATGCCCCTTTGCAGTGAGAAGGTTAAAGCATACGTTTTGTTTTGGATATAGAAGACAAGGGTTCAAACCCCGCCACTTTAATCTTTATTCTCTATCTAAAACTGTAAAAAGAAGTCTTTGCCTAGAGATTAACTTTAATTAACCTTTTAGCAGAGAACTAGGAATACACAACTGCGTTTGTTCCAAGTTTCACACTATGTTGTCACACAAACAGTTAGTTATTGTCAAGTTTACTGACCCTGCTAAACTTAGTCTGGGTGTCTAAGCTTCAAAAAAATTTATGAAAGAGTTAAAAAGGTTGTAAATCATTTTTTGCCGTCTGGCACTGTGCTATTTTAATTGGCGATTGCGTGGTCATGCAATGCTATGTGCGAACCAAATGTATATATTTTTTTCCTACAAATAGAGCTTTCTTTTGGTGGTATTTAATCATCACTAGGTTTTCTATTTTTTGCGCTATAAATGGAAAAATAGCATTCATTTTGAAAAAAAAAACCCAATATATTTACTTTCTGTTAAAAAACATATCCAATACAAAAATTTTAAAAATCTAATTTCTTCATGTATTTCAGCCAAAATGTATTCTGCTACATGTCTTTGGTAAATAAAATCCCAATAAGTGTATTGATTGGTTTGCATGAATGTTATAGCATATAAAGTTATACTGGAATTTTTATTTACTTATTATTTTAATACTAGTAATGGCGGTGATCGGCGACTTATAGTGGGACGGAGGGAAATCTGACGCATTACAACTGACACTTTGTGGGAACTGGTTAACTGTCACTGACATCTCCAGTGACACTAATACAGTGATCAGTGCTAATAATATACACTGACACTATACTAATGACACTGGCTGGGAAGGGGTTACCATCTGGGGCAATCAAAGCGTTAAATGTGTGCCTTTACTATGTTTACTATGTGTATTGTGTGGTGCTTTTACTAAAGGGATGTGCCGGTTTTTATTCCCTTCTTTGCAGTGAAACAAAAACCGACACATCGCCTCTGTCAGAAGAGAGTATTTGTGCTGTTTACATACACGAAGCTCTCTCCTGTCACTCGTTCCGCCGGTTGATGGGTCTCAGGCCATAAATCATTGGTCGGGAACCGATGTTCGACATATGCTGGAGCCAGTGACAGCACAGCCAGGCGGATGGGCGCCTGCGTCCCATACCTCGGAATGCAGAATCACGTATATATACATGATTCTGCGCAGTGAGTAAAACTACAGTGCACTGTCAGCAAGTGGTTAAGAAAGTAAAAAAAAGAAGTGCCCCTTGCAGGTAAAAGTCACAATGTACTAGTATGCATTGCATGTCTTACCTACAAACAGAACCCTCCAGTGCTGGGCTGCCACAGCTCTCCCTGGTCCTGGTGATTCTATCTTAACCTGTTCCCGACCGCGCACCACAGTTATACTGCGGCAGGCAACCGCTCCCAGGCAAATCGCTGTGGCGAAGCCGATGCAGCAGGCAGGCGGCTTTGATTGCCGCCTGACATTCGTGATCATTCCCCGCTGAAAGAGAAGAACGGTAAGCTGTTGTAAACACAGCTGACCGTTCTTCCTGGAATGATCATAGAGCCCATGTGATCCTTCTATATAGGATCCCATGTCTCTATGGTCATTTCAGAAGCCATGCCCCCCCCACAGTTAGAATCACTTACCTAAGCTTACATTTAACCCCTTGATCACCCACAATGTTAACCCCTTCCCTGCCAGTGTCATTATTACAGTAACAGTGCATATTTTTAGCACTGATTACTGTAGTAATGTCACTGGTCCCCCCGAAAGTGTCAAAAATGTCAGTCAGGGGTCTGATCTGTCCGCCGCAATATCACAGTCCTGCAAAAAATCGCAGATCGCCGCCATTACTAGTACAAAAAAACCCCAATAAAAATGACATAAATCTTTCCTGTAGTTAGTAGACGCAATAACTTTTGCGCAAACCAATCAAAATACGCATATTGTGATTTTTTTTTTTTTACCAAAAATATGTAGCAGAAAACAAATTGGCCTAAAATGTTAAAAAATTTTGATTTTCTTTGAGAATGTCATTTAGCAGAATGTGAAAAATATTGTTTTTTTTTTTCAAAATTGTCGCTCTTTTTTGTTTATAGCGCAAAAAATAAAAATCGCACAGGTGATCAAATACCACCAAAAGAAAGCTCTATTTGTGGGGAAAAAAGAACATTAATTTTATTTGGGTACGGGATCGCACGACCGTGCAATTGCCTGTTAAAATAACACAGTGCCGAATCGCAAAATAGGGCCTGGTCAGGAAGGGGGCAAATCCTTCTGGTCTTAAAGTGGTTAATCAGATCTTCCTTCAGGGGTCAAAATCTTTGGCCGCTTAAATGGTCGGGATGTGGTGACGTCAATCTTGTGCGGGAGTCACTTCACCGCAGCACATGTGCGGGTTTACTGCTGACAGGGACCTCTAGGGTCTCTTCTGTTATAAAAATTCTACCTGTTAGCAGATTTTGTCATGCTTGAGTTTACTAGCACTTATATATTCCCCAGCCTATGCTGCTCTTGGGCACTGGGTTAAATACCTGTCCCCCCTTCCCTCCCATCCCACATGCTGTGGTTCCTCCTGCTGACTTGTCAGGGCCGGTGCTTCCACTAGGCAAACTAGGCAGCCGCCTAGAGTGCATTGCCACCTAGGGGCGCAGCCACGAGTCAGCACTCACTCTCCATCATGAATGATCCTTGTGAGCTGAGGAAAGGGGCGGCAGTGGGGGAGGAAGAAGGGACAGAGGAAGATGCCAGGTGTCTGGGGCAGTTGCAGAACTACCAGGCCCTGGCTTTCCACCATTGTTGGGGGAGCCCCAAGGGGCAGTAAAGGACCCCACTGGAGTGCTAGCTGCATAATGATCCTCTTCGTCTGGAGCTGAGCGGCCTAATCCCTCGGCGGGAAGTGACTCTCTAATCTGAGCTGGTGGGCAGCTGTTCATTTCCCTGGGTTGGTATTAAGCATGGAGTGGAGGAGAGCTGAACCTGAGCCGGAGCTCAGCACTGGAGGGCGGCACCTTTATTGGAGCAGAAGCGTCGAGGCAACGGAATGGTCTGAGGATGCTGGTGATGAAGGAGGTGCGGAACTCTCTGACTGCTGCTTCTCCCTCTACCAGGAGCCGGTTGGAGCTGTGGTGAGCACTGTGGTCCAGGAGAGGAGCGTCCTGGGAGAAGGAATAAGCAGGATCATGGTCAAGGAGGGCAGAGTGCAGGCCACTCTCTTCATACTGCCTAGTAAGTGTCCCCAGAACAGGGAATCAGGGTCCCTGGGTGTGACATGGAGTATCCCTGGTATGAAAGAGAATTGCGGTCACCAGGTATGCTATGGGGAATCGGAGTCACCAGGTGTGACATGGGGGTGAGGGGTCACAAGGGTAACAGGGGTTTGGGGTCACCAGGTGTGCCATGAGGAATTTGGATCCCTGGGTGTGCCATTGGGGATTGAGGTCCCCAGGTGTGACATGGAGGAACATCAGGGTCCCCAGGTGTGACATGGAGGAACATCAGGGTTCCCAGGTGTGACATGGAGGAACATCAGGGTCCCAAAGGTGTGACATGGAAAAACATCAGGGTCTCCGGGTATGACATGGAGGAACATCAGGGACCCCTGATGTGACATAGAGGATCATTGGGATCACTGGGTATGACAGCATTACATGGAGGAACCATCAGATCAGGGTCACTGGATATGACATAGAGCAGTTTTTAACCGCTTCCCTTTTTATTTATTTATTTTTTTTGGGGGGGCGCAAGTAGCTGATCTTGCCTAGGGCGTAAAAAAGTCTAGCACCGGCCCTCTGACTTGTATGTCCTTTGGCATGTGGAATGAGAGCAGGTATTCTACACACTCAGAAGTGTGGAATAATTACAGCGGCCGAAGAGCAGCTAAGCCTTGAGCCTGGGTTCACACTACTGCCATGCGGTAACCAGCGCAGGTTTCCAAAATCACATCTCCCCCGCAAGCAGTTCACACTGCCTTCTGCGAACCGCTGCGGGTGTCAATAGAAAGTTAATGACACCCCCAAATCGGTTGGCTGATCACAGTGCGAACTGTTAATCCAGACAGGAATCAGATCACATAGTTGTGTAAACAAAAAAGGTTCCTGCAGCATTTTTGTGCGAATGGGATGCGAGCTCAGCCATACAAACTGTGCGATGCCATGCGATGTCTGTGTTCACAATAGTGTGAACCCAGGCTAAAAGTCACAGTTTACATAAAGAGAAAAAGGGGATTTGGTTATAAAAAAAAGGACTGCTCCTTCATAAGAAACACTGCTGGGATGGATGACCAAAAACAGTAAAATCCTGGGGGCAGAGGAATAACTTTGGGTTTTTATAAATAAAAAAAAAATTAAAAAGGTAAAAATGCAGGAAAATTCTGATTTTACTCGTGTACATTTAGGTCTCTTGGATGGAAAATAAAAAACACTAGAACGAAAGTAGTAATAAACTCATATAACCTGAGGCTGCAAAAGCACAGGTGGCTCAGCACATTAAGATTTTATCTTTGGAAGCACAACACTGTCTCCTCTGTATGAAAAAGGCAATTGCGTTTTTTGTCTCCGTCATTGATGGGTTAAATTCCATGTTTTGCAGATGCGCAATCTGAGGCTGTTTAGAAGCTAACATAGGCACCGACATGTCTGTGAGTCGACACATCAGCCTGAACGATGGGAACAAAATCCCGGTTATTGGATTTGGGACGTACGCCCCTGAAACGGTAAGGGAGACAATTTCTGCCTTTTCAAGTTTCATCATACAATGAATTACCCTTTAATGAGGGTGTAGCATTTCATGACTGTGCAGGGCTCGACCATCCCAGATGTGGTATAGTGCATTTTGCTGCAATTATTTGCACCATTAAATCCAAACTTAGGATAAAAATAAATTTAAATCCTAAATCATCAGAGTCCCAAACTTACAGCTGATAAAGAACTGTTTGAAAAATGTGATCCAACTTGCTCTAACAGAAAAAAAAATCCTCCTTGATCTCCAAATGCAATTGGATGCTGCCTGAAATTTTCAGTGTTATTTCTTACTGTAAGGGCGGCTTCCAGGGACGTGCGGTGAGGTCAGTGGCTGGTGAGGCACTGGTTAGTATCAGAACCAGATGCACACAGGTTACATATTCACAAGTTATGTATTTGATTCTCATTATGTAGGCGATTGCAGTTTTACCTGTTTTACTAGTTATATTCGTTTAACAAAAATATTTAAAAACGCTGTCCCTTTAAGATGTGTTTCAGTCACGCTTTTTGTTGCTGGTAAAACATTGAAAATTTTTTAAAAAATGCTGGAAAAAATTTTACTAGCAAAGATGACAATAAAGATTGTAGAAAAAATAACTGTCTCTTTATTTTCTGAAGCGAGAATTATAACAGTGATATTCAGTAACAAACAAGTAAACAATAAAGTGTTCAGGGTTATTTACTAAAAGGTGAAATGCAGGAGAATTTAAAACAAATGGTAAAACAGTTAAACAGTCCAACTAAAAAAATATATATAATGTTTGGGGGTTCTGAGTAATTTTCTAGAAAAAAAAAATGATGATTTTTACATGTAGGAGAGAAGTGTCAGAATTTGCCTTGGTGGTAAGTGGTTAATTACTAAAAGTAAGTAATATACAAATAGTTAATATATATTGTTTTTAAGGTAATTTACTATAATTTCAAAAATTGTACTCAAGCTGGTGGCTTAATGGACAAATTACTGAAGTTTTAAGTTATAACTTCAAACCAGTAATTTCACAGTAAATAGATAAATAATAAATTGTTACGTTAGAACATATAGCATAAAAACATATTATTTTGCTTGATTAAAAAGTACCTTTTCAGCAGCAGCAGATCCACCCTCTTCTTTTTTTTTTTGTTTAACAATAAGTTTTTATTGAGTTTCAAGTTAACACTTACATATGAGTAGGTCACCAGTTCAATTTAAGGTCACATGTAGGAGAGAAGTGTCAGAATTGGCCTGGGTGGCAAGTGGTTAATTACTATAAGTAAGTAATATACAAATAGTTAATATATATTGGTTTTTAGTTCATTTACTATAATTTCAAAAACTGTACTCAAGCAGGTTGCTTAACGGACAAATTACTGAAGTTTTAAGTTATAACTTCAAACCAGTAATTTCACAGTAAATAGATAAATAATAAATTGTTATGTTAGAACATATAGCATAAAAACATATTATTTTGCTTGATTAACCACTTAAGCCCCGGAGGATTTGGTTGCTCAAAGACCAGGCACTATTTTGCGATTCGGCACTGCGTGACTTTAACGGACAATTGCACAGTTGTGCGATGCTGTACCCAAACTAAATTGACGTCGTTTTTTCCCCACGAACAGAGCTTTCTTTTGGTGGTATTTGATCACCTGTGCGATTTTTATTTTTTGCGCTATAAGCAAAAAAAGAGCGACAATTTTGAAAAAATAACAATATTTTTCACATTTTTTTTATATGATATTCCCCCAAAAAATGTAAAAATCTAAATTTTTTAACATTTTAGGCCAATTTGTTTTCTGCTACATATTTTTGGTAAAAAAAAAATCGCAATAAGCGTATTTTGATTAGTTTGCGCAAAAGTTATTGCGTTTACTAACTACGGGAAAAATTTATGTAATTTTTATTGTTTTTTTTAACTAGTAATGGCGGCAATCTGCGATTTTTTTTGCGGGACTGCGACATTGTGGCGGACAGATCGGACCCTTGACTGACATTTTTGACACTTTTGGGGGTACCAGTGACATTACTACAGTAATCAGTGCTATAAATGTGCACTGTTACTGTAAAAATGACACTGGCAGGGAAGGGGTTAACTTTATTGGTGATCAGTGGGTTAAGTGTATCCCTAGGGGCGTGATTCTAACTGTTAAGGGGCGTGGCTTGTTAGATCATAACAGAGACATACGATCCTACATAGCATAGCATATCAGCCGTCTGCCTTTCTCCCTCTCCTGAGCGGGATCGCAAATGGCCGGCAGACATCAGAGCCGCCAGTCACACGCGCGGGGATGTCTGTGAACGAGCGGGGCGGGAGCGCACCTCCAGCGGCGCGCGCTCGCCCCCTACAGGCTCCTGGGCAAGCGACGTAGTACTACGTCGGTTTGCCCAGGAGCGGCTGACTGCCGCAGTAAATATACTGACGGCGGTCAGCAAGTGGTTAAAAAAGTACCTTTTCAGCAGCAGCAGATTCTCCCTCTTTTTTTTTTTAACAATACGTTTTTATTGAGTTTCAAGTTAACCCTTACATAGGAGTAGATCGCCAGTTCAATTTCAGGTCACAGTATACAACAACACAAGCATAAAAACAAAGACAAATCCAGGGCTTTTTTTCAATGGCAACGTGTGGGAACGCAGTTCCGGCACCTCCTGCAGCACATGAATATATGTAATAACAAGGAGTTCTGGGGTGTGATGGGGGGT
This sequence comes from Pelophylax lessonae, assembly GCF_965119305.1. Lineage (NCBI taxonomy): Eukaryota > Metazoa > Chordata > Amphibia > Anura > Ranidae > Pelophylax > Pelophylax lessonae. Next base: position 508,762,080 of record NC_138771.1, on the reverse strand, counting down.
CTATTGATGCTGGCTGCTGGGTGATCTATTATCTCTAGTGGGGATTTATTTTTGGGTAGGGGTCAGTTGTTGCTGGGAGGGATCTACTGTTGAGGGAGAGGTCTGTTGTTGATGGCTGCTGGAGGGTCTATAGATACAGGCTGCTGGGAGATCTGTTGTTGCTGCAGGGGGTCTGTTGGTGCTGGGGTGGTATTTTGTTGCAGCGGGTTCTTTGTTGCTGGGGGTAGGTTTATTGTTGCTAGTGTGGGGTCTATTTTTGCTAACAGCATGGGTTGTATTTTACCATCCTTCTTGTTAACATTAACAAATTCCATACAAATTACTTAGTAGCAGAAAATAATACTTGGTTCTGTATTCTGTAAAAGGGGCGGTACCGGGAGGTGGGTAGTGGGTGGAACCAAGGAACTGTGCTCAAAGGTGGGTATGGGGCAGAGTCAGGGGTGACTCAGAAGGGGGGAGTTTCTGCACCTATTTACTGAGAAAAAAAGCCATGGACAAATCACATTACAGTTTTCAAAATATCATTTGTCTAATAGCTTTTAATGCAACCTTATACTTCCCTCTCTGGTGGGTACATGCTGCTTGACCCCATGAAGTTCGGCTTAGTCTCCCCATGGAAGGAGATACCTCCATCGCCTAACCGACTCCCCCAATGATCTCTCTATAACGGTCACAGGGGATTCGCACAACCTCCGAATTTGTATAACCATGGGAGGATGATTTGTATGTGGATTTGTGACATATGTGACAAAATGTCTTGTTAATGTGTCTTTAGATCGCAAGCTGTGCTTGCTTCTTAGCCCCATGCCTGTTAAATCCAGTAATTAGAACCTGCAGTGTATCTAGGTGCCAACAAAAACAAAACTGATTGCAACTAGACAAACATAATAGTACTGTCAGGGCATTCAGGTAAATATTATGCTCCTTCGCAGATTCTCCCTCTTAACTGTGTGAGAAAAACATGGAATTATGGGTAAATCTTATACCCATAAACCCATGTTTTTCCTTGTAGTTAAAGCGGAGTTCCACCCAAAAGTGGAACTTCCGCTTTAGGGAGTCCTGACCCCCCGACATGCCACATTTGGCATGTCATTTTTTGGGGGGGGGAGCGGGTACCTAGTTTTGACAGGTACCCGCTCCCACTTCCGCTCTGGGAGCGCCGCGGCGCCCTGAGCGGAAGTTCTCCTCTCCCCTCCCTCTCTGCAATCTTCTGGGACACGTCAGAGGTCCCAGAAGATTGCCGGCCAATCACGGCGCGCAGCGCGACTCGCGCATGTGCAGTGGGTACCCGGCTGTGAAGCCCCAAACTGTAACAGCCGGGTGCCCACAGCAGTGATGCCGGCGCCGAGGGAGAGGATCGAGGCTTCCGGCGGCCGCATCGCTGGACCGTTGGACAGGTGAGTATATGGCTGGAACTCCGCTTTAAGAGGGCTAGGCTGGAAGGGATTATTTGACTTTTATACACACCCCCTCACTGCAGTGAGAGGAGAGCCTCCACTGCAGAATTTTTATTGGACAGCTTGGACCAATGGTGCTTTACTATTGGTCCAAGGCTGCAAGCTGTCCACTCAGCTCAGTGCCTCTGACAAGAGATCAGAGGCACTGTGAGCTCATCTCCTCAGTCTGCTGCAAACAGCTTGTGCCATCTTGTATTTAAACTGGCCCCACTGTATGTAGCTTCTGACAGGTTGTGCATGAAACCTGGATCTCCGGAACCATAGGCCCCAAATTTTCAGCTACCCCCCCCCCCCCCCCCCAACACCATCAAATTTGGGGTCTCTGTGACCCCAGATATCCAAGCAATGACCCTGGAAGCTCAATTGTTTTTTTTTTATGTTCATGGCAGGTAAGACTCTGCCTCACCTGCCTCCCCTGACTGCACGTCCCTGGCAGCTTTATAATGCTTTGCTGCACCATCGGTAATTTTTTAACGTGAAATTTTAGTCATCTGAATTGTTTTAGTTTTAGTCGTATTTTAGTCAACTAAAATCTCCAGTACATGTTAGTTGACTAAAATCTAATGGGTTTAGTTAAACTGTAAAGCATTATTTAAGCATTTCTCTAGAATTTCCAAACTCATTATATACTCCTGGAGTATTAAGGTTTGAACATGCACTACAGACACAGATTTAGCCGTTGTGATGATGTGTTTATTTTTACGTCAAATTTAGATTTACAGTAGTTTTAGTCATAGCATTTTGACTAAAATGCTGTTTCTAGTTTTAGTCATATTTTAGTCATCTGAATTGTTTTAGCTTTAGTTATATTTTAGTTGACTAAAATCTAAAATAGTTTTGATTTTGTTGACTAAAATATTTTTGTCTACTAAATTAACAATTCAATACCGGGCACTTTTTTCTGCCCATGGTAATTTTCAGCTTTCAGCACTGTCGCACTTTGAATGACAATTGCACGGCCATGCAGCACTGTCTCCATAGGAAATTTTCATTCTTCTTTTTCACACAAATAGAGCTTTCTTTTGGAGGTATCTAATCCCTTTTTTTTTTGCTAAATAAACGAAAAAAAAAAGGCCAAAAAAACATGTTTTTCTTTGTTTCTGGTATAAAATTTTGCGAATTAACCACTTGCCGACCGCTTACCGCATATTCACTGCAGCAGTGTGGCTCTCCCAGGTGAACCAAAGTAGATCTACGTCGGTCGCCTGGTGGCAGCTAGGGGGTGAGCGCGTGCCACTGGCGGTGCGCTCCGGCTCCCGATGCTCAGCGGGGAAGCCGATGCATCGGGCAGGCGGCTCCGATTGCCGCCTGGCACCCGCGATCGTTCCCCGCTGGGAGAGAAGAACGGTCAGCTGTTGTAAACACAGCTGAGCGTTCTTCTCCCTGGAATGATCATAGAGCCCCTGTGATCCTTCTATATAGGATTACAGGTCTCTATGGTCATTCCACAAGCAACGCCCCCACAGTTAGAAACATGCCCCTAGGTACACATTTAACCCCTTGATCACCTATACTGTTAACCCCTTCCCTGCCAGTGTCATTATTACAGTAACAGTGCATATTTTTAGCACTGGTTACTGTAGTATTGTCACTGGCCCCCCCCCCCCCCAAAAGTGTCAAAAATGTCAGTCAGGGGTCCGACCTGGCGCCCCCTTGACAACATCGGAATGACGAAACGCGTTGGGAGGAGCTAGTTTAGCGTCACCACGTCACACCCGGAACTCCGAGGTCGGCCATCTTTTTGGTGGTACTGGGAAGTTCCATTGCCGAAAGCCTCCGGTTCACTACAGCGCATATGTGTTCATTTTATCGTTTGTGGGTGAGTACATACCCTATTGTTTTATGCTAATAAACTGTTATTGAGGTAATACACTATGGGCTTGTACCATTTGCTTATTGTCCCCCACTCCATGTGAGACACCCTGTGTGAGATATACACTGTCGGGATCTCGAGGGGAGCCTGTGCCGGTCTCTTCAAGTGGCTTGAAAATCCTTGGAGCAGTTGCGTTTGGGAGATAGGCTGTAGTAGCCCTTAAACTACTCAATGCACTTATCCCACCGCTTTCTGGTAAGAGGCTGTATATGGTGGTCGGGACCTCACGCTGTTTGTTATCTTCTTAATCACCTGGGGAGATAACCTCTGCAGTGTATATATTTGGACTGTTCACCACTTTTACTACAGGCTTCATTGGCTGGGTGGATCATCTTTGCAATATATCTGTCTGGACTGTATATTATTTCCAGTTTTGGTTATACTGGTTTATGACCTAATTTTACACATACAGTTTATTTGATTATGAGACTGTTTTACATCTGTGTATTTTAGTCATTTGTGTATTTTAGTCATTTTATTCCAGATATATTTAACAGCACATCCCAGTTATTGGTTTATGTGTGTTCAGTTCTATGTGCTATAGTGAAACTCCCCTTTCTCTCTTAGGGGTCCGACCTGTCCACCGCAATGTCGCAATCTGGCAAAAAAAATCGCAGATCGCCGCCATTACTAGTAAAAAGTAGTTAGTAGACGCAATAACTTTTGCGCAAAATACGCTTATTGCATTTTTTTTACCAAAAATATGTAGCAGGAAAAAAATATGGCCTAAAATGTTAAAAAATTTAGATTTATAATTTTTTTTTTTTTGGGAATGTCATATAGCAGAGTGTGAAAAATATTGTTTTTTTTTTCGGAATTGTCACTCTTTTTTTGTTTATAGAGCAAAAAATCAAAATTGCACGGGGATCAAATACCACCAAAAGAAAGCTCTATTTGTGGGAAAAAAAGAACGTAAATTTCGTTTTGGGTACAGCGTCGCATGACCACGCAATTGTCAGTTAAAGCCAAGTTGAAAAAAGTGGCCTGGTCATTAAGGGGGCAAATCCTTCCGACCTTAAAGTGGTTGATAATCTTTCTTCATGAATTTAGGCCAAACTGTATTCTGCTACTTTTTTTGGTGAAAATAACCCAAATCAGTGTTTATTATTTAGTCTGTAAGAAAGTTATAGAGTCCACAAACTATTTTATATATATCTGAAAATCGATCAATCCTGATTTACTGACGACCTATCTCATATCTTGAGACCCGAAAATGCCAGGACAGTACAAGTACTGCCCAAATTACCTTTATGGGAAGTAGACAGTCTAAAGTATTAAGTAAGAGGCATGGCACTTTTTTTTTTAAAGCTGTAATTTTTTTGTTACAAATTTTTGGAAAATGAAGAAAAAAATGGTTTTTTTTCAAATGTTTTTCTTTTTTTTTACATACTGTCACCAGTGTAGTACAGCATCATCATATAACTAGTGTGGCAGTGACCAGGAACACTGACTGGTGACAGTATGTTAAATAAATAAATAAATAAATATTTTGGCATAATTAAGCAAGCTCCATAAAGACATGGATGAGCGAGTTTGGGGTGAAGGAACTTTACTGGCCTAAACAGAGTTCTGACCTCAACCCAATAGAACACCTTTGGGATGAATTCGAGTGGAGATTGCAGGCCAGGCCTTCATGTCCAATATCAGTGCCTGGCCTCACAAATGCGCTTCTGGAAGAATGGTCAAACATTCCCATAGACACACTCCTAAACCTTGTGGACAGCCTTCCCAGAAGAGTTGAAGCTGTTATAGCTGCAAAGGGTGGGCCAATTCAATATTGAACCCTACGGACTAAGACTGGGATGCCATTACAGTTCTTTTGCGTGTAAAGGCATGCTTCCCAAAACTTTTGGTAATATAGTGTATGTTAGTATAACTGTGCATATGGTTGCAACTACTTGGTGTCTCCAGAAGAATTATACCTTGTTTTTTTTTTTTTTTTTTAGGACAAATTGGGCTGTAAAATGTAGCTGTATATTTCTTGCTATTGCCATAACCTAGCACCAAATCACAACCCAAAATAAATACAGTACCATATGATATGTTGTGGTGTTTGGTGAATAAGCAGTATGTGGTAGGTAGGTAGAGTTGCGCAAGTCTAAGTGGTATTTTAGGGTGTGGCAGCCCATTTTTATTGGAAAGGAAGAAGGAAAAAACTCACATAGACATCAGTTAACCAAGCAGGGGTTTTTCCACATCAACAATTAACTGAAAATGCAGAGCCACCCAACTCCCTTTTAAGCAGCACTGCTGCTCTTCCTTACCAGTTCCTCTGACTGTGTTGACCAGCTTTCCTCGTTCTCTTTAAGTCGCTCATTAAGTCTTTATTCACAGCGCCCTGCTATTGGGGTGTCAGGAGAACCCCTATCCAGAGGCCAGGAGTGGGCCGTGCAGCAGGGCACTGTGAACAAAGGCTGAGGAAATGAATTTGATAGGATTTCTGGCACACACTGAAACCTTTTAATTGTTGATTGGCATTGTAATGTCATCAAGGCTGTTAACAGTAAAATCTTCAAACTTATTATCAGAACTTAGATAATTACATTGAAACCAAGAGAACCTGGATGAGTTTATCGTAAATGTTTATGGAATATTCCAGTTTCTGTCAGGCTCCAGACACAGGGTGATGTAATCCATTAAGGAGTTCTTGGCAGGGAGAACCCTTTAGTGCAGGTCTAATTAATACTGTAAAGCCATTTACCCTACGTTTAATTTTCTATAAAAAAAATACTGAAATGTAGATGACTAGGGGTAAAATGGATTTGTAGATAGATCTTTTGGAAGGGTCAGCGACCCTGTCAGATTTTTTGCTGTCATCTAGATACTTGATATGGAGATTTTTCAGGGTAACATTCTAGGGGTATAAGAAACATACATCAAAGAGCTAAAGCTCTGTACCTACATTCTTTAATAAGAACCTTTAACCAGAAAACATTTTTAAAAATGGAACATCAGTGGTACTCCATATGATCATTATATATCTAACTGTTCAAGTAATTGGACATTTTATTGCAAACTTGTATTATAAAGTCATAGAAACTTTATATATGTAGCACTGCCCCCTTGAGGACTGCTGGATAATACACTCTTGGGTCCCCCTGGGTTACCGTTAGCAACACTGGCATTCACAGATTACTTTACTTCTTGGCTTAGTCAATGATCAATCCAAGGGTATGTAGTTGTTTTGGTGTTTGATTTTAAGGGATGGAAGAAGGGAAGAGTGGGATACTCCAAATTGAACTATTCACAAAAGATGAGGACTTCTGTCTGAAGATGCAGCCCACCTGCAGATTCACCTTGCTACTAGATGAATTTAGGTTAAGTCTCTGTACAGACTACTTAATTGGGTAGATTATCTTTGGGATACCTGCCTAGTATCCCCTTTCAGTCCACAGACTGACACCCGTCCTCTCACTATCCTACACCGGGGTGGCCCCCCTCAGGTCAGGCCCCTAGACATGATCCCCTGTACTCATGATACTGTTTTTCAAGGGTCTCCAGTTTCTCTACCCTTCCAGTCAGTTCTCCTGGACCTCTGGGTTCAGTTCCTTTCCTCTGGTCCCCAGGTGAACTGCCTGTGACTACGTGCCACTGCTACAGATGTGGAGGCAGCCGCCACCCTCCGTCCAGAACTCTGCTCACCAGCCAAAGACCCTGCAGCACATGTGCTCCTGGCTTTTTTACAGTATCCCATAATGCACAGCCAGTCTCTACCAATTACTGGGACTGTATCAAAGCCTGTGTACTCATTGGTCAGGTTTCCTTCGACTGTCCAACATGCCTCCCTATTGGACCAGTGGGAAAACACTATACAGACCTAATGAATCACAAACTGAACACATTGAGCAGACCTAACCCACAGATCCTGTTCTCTGGCAGGCAGAAAGCAATATAGATTTCCCTGCTGCTCTTCTGATAGGCAGACAGAGACAAAAACTATACTCTCTCACTAGCACCTACCTAGGAGGGTGCTACATATAAATCCCCATTTTGTGTTCCCCATAGATAAAACAAACCCACAAAAGGCTACTGTATTAAAAAAAAAACCTTAGAAATTAAGAAAAATAAATAAAAAAACTTAAGGATCAAGTTGATAATACCTTAAAGTGATATTAAAATCTTTTTTAAATTTGGTTTAAAAATAACAAACATGTCATACTTACCTGCTCTGTGCAGTGGCTTTGCACAGAGCAGCCCAGATCCTCCTTTTCTCAGGTCCCTCGCCGAAGCTCCTGGCCCCTCCCTTCTGCCAAGGGCCCCCCAACGCAAGCAGCTTGCTATGGAGGCACCTGAGCTGAGCAGATCCGCTGCTCTTTCTGTCCATTCAGACATGGAGCCACAACTTGGCCCCGCCCCCTCTCTCTCCTCATTGGCTCACTGACTTTGACTGTCTCAGCCAATCAGAAGGGATAGTCCCTGACAGCCTTGGGTCTCGTGTAACATCGCTAGATCGAGATGAGGCTCAGGTAAGTATTAGGGGGCGGGGGGGAGGAGTCGAGTTGCAAACTGTGAAGCTCTAATTAACTCCATGCCCAAGAGCATTAAGGCAGTGCTGCAAAATAATGGTGGCCACACAAAATATTGACACTTTGGGCCCAATTTGGACATTTTCACTTTATTTTGAGGGGACAGCAGCTCTCATTCTGGCACAAGGTCATCTGACGGCGCCCCAAAACGGCCGGTCTCCTGCGCCTGCGGGGGAGTGCAGCGCGGCGATCGTGGTTGAGCCGTGTTCCTAGGACACGGCGCGGACCCAATCTTGGTAAAGAGCCAATGACATCGCTCTTTACCCATGTGATCAGCTGTGTCCAATCACAGCCAGTCAAATGTAAATGAGGAAGTGCTGTTAGAGCGTTTGGAGAGGAGAGCCGATCAGCGGCTCCTCCTCAGAGGGAAGTCCAGGAAAGGAAATCAGGGCACTGATCATCAATGCCTTGATTACAGTAAACTACAATAGTGCCCAAAAAGTGCCCAAACAGTGCCCAATCAATGCCCATCAGTAACACAAAACAGTGCCCAATCAATGCCCATCAGTGACATCAATCATTGCCCACAGTGACCTCTATCAAGCCCCATCAGTGATGCCAGTCAGTGCCCATCATTGCCTGCTCATCAGTGCCTATCAGTGTCGTCTGTCAGTGCCCATAGGTGTCATCTGTCAGTGCCCTCCCCCAGTGCCGCCTATCAGTTCTCTCTAGTGCCACCTATCAGTGCTCATCAGTGCCGCATAGCAGTGCCACCTATCAGTGCGGCATATTAGTGCCTCCTGATCAGTGCCCATAAGTGCCACCTCATCAGTGCCCATAAGTGCCACCTCATCAGTGCCCATCAGTGCCGCCTCATCAGCACACATCAGTGAAGGAGAAACATTACTTATTTACAAAATTTACTGACAGAAAAACTTTTTTTTTTTCAACGTTTTATGTCTTTTTTCTTTTTTTTAGTAAAAATCAAAAAACCCAGCGATGATTAAATACCACCAAAAGAAAGCTCTACTGATAAAAAATTCATTTGCGTACAGCACTGCATGACCGCACAATTGTCATTCAAAATGTGACAGCGCTGAAAGCTGAGAATTGGCCTGGGCAGCAAGGGGGTGAATGTGCCATGTATTGAAGTAGTTAAAGCGGAGCTCCACCAAAAAGGGGAAATTCCGCTTTTTTGCATCCTCCCCCCACTTCACTTCCACATTTGCCACTTTTTTTTGGGGGGGGGGGGAGCAGGTACCTGCTTTTTCCATGATGATCTGAGCCAGATGGAACACATCACAGGTCCCAGAAGACTATGGGAGCATTCACAAGATGCAGCGCAGTTCGCACATGCTCAGTAAGAGACCGGCTGTGAAGCTGCAAGGTAACACTTCCTGTTTCCCTTATGAAGAATTAGCTCAGATGAGGACATCGCTGGACCCCTGAACAGGTAAGTGTCCTTAAACTAAAAGTTAGCAGCTACAGTATTTGTAACTGCTGACTTTTAATCTTTTTGGGGGAGCCTGAAACTCCTCTTTTATTTTTAAATAAAATGTCAAATTAAAAATTTGTGTATATTAAAAATGTTAATATACACTGGATCAGTGCAGTAAAATACATGTAGGAGTGAGATAAAAACAAACAAAAATGGGCTGACAATAGGGCTATATATACACAAGGGGAACAGCTCTATATGATGTATTATATGCAGAGCTGTTAAAGTCCATTAAGAGTCCATATACCGTGACCCTAAAAAAAATAAGACCGGGTCTTATATTCATTTTGGCAATAAAAGGCACAGTAGGGCTTTTTTCAGGGTAGATCTTATCATGTAATGTGTATTTGCCAGTTTCTGTGCCCTCTGTCTTCTCTCCCCCTCTCCCTCCCTACCTGTCAGTTTAGGAGTCATTAGCAGTTAAAGTGGTTGTAAAATCCTATAATCCACTCTATTACAGTATTATGTAATGTACAATGTGTGTTTCTGTAATATTATTGTGCAAAATACCCTTGGTACCACGCTGCTGGGCACTTACGTGAACCGACGTAGCTCTCTTCCCTGCTCCGAGCACTGCAGAGGGAGGGGCTGAGATCCTCCACTCACAGCCGGGAGAAGAGGAGGAGAGCAGAAGGAGGTGAGCTGAGCACCGAGCAGTGCTGTAATGAAGGTATTTGGCACAATTATATTACAGAAAACATCATTGTATATGATATCATATTATAATAGAGTGGATTATAGTATTTTACAACCATTTTAAACTAGGTCTTAATTTCTGGGTAGGTCTTATGTTTGGGGAAAAACGGTAAGTACAACCATGTACATATGTTGCATAGTGAAGCACTAAAGGCTGCTGTCCTCAGAGATGAACCGGCTCTGCAGAGGTAACAAGGGAAAAATGGAGAAAAGTGCCACCGAAATGCAGCATTAAAACAATGAGTTTTTTTGTACACAAGATTGAAAACACTTACAGGATCAAAAGAAAGGAAGGCATATTATATATGAGGACATCCGCCACTTGCTCAGTCCTGCAGGAGCCACCTGTGGTCTGGAACGCCGGAGGAGATGGGGCACTGATGCCCTGTGTGCACCAGGAAGACCGAGCTGACCAGCGTGGAATGCAGGGCGAACGTGATGGCACTAGGAGGAGCTGAAATGACTGGAGAAGAACAAGGCTACATGCCTGGAGCTAATGGCTCCTTCAAGAGGCCTGGGGTGGAATTACAATAGAAAACTTTTATAGGCAAGGGTGCAATGTTTGGAGAGCCGTGGCTTGTGGGACTACATGTGCCAGCGGCTCTTCAAGTACACAACTTGTTATTAAAATAGCTAATAAGCATTAAAATATATATTGATGAGGAATACAGACATATATAAAATGGAATAAGAACAACTTCAGATGAAACATCTAACACAAAGAACTCAAGATTAGCATCCAAAACAGTGCGCACAGCAAAATTTAAGATAATAATCCAAAGTATTACACTTTTCTAAACAGGCTAGGTAGGGCCAATTGAGACAGGAGCCAATTAAAATATTATCATGTCTTTGGAGTGTGGGAAGAAACCAGAGTATCTGGTGGAAACCCACACAGGCACAAGGAGATCATGCAAACTCCAGGCAGGTAGTGCTGTGGTTGTGATTTGAACCGACAAACCTAGTGCTGCTAGGTGGAAAAGCTAACCATTTAGCCACTGTGATGTTGCAATGTAGAAGTGGAGCAAATTAGAACTACTTGAATGTTGAGCACGAATCACAGTCGGAACCAAAATTGTTGCAGATATTTTTTGAATTAGGCGCAACACATTAACAAGGGCAATTAATGCCAGAAACGTGGTGCAGCAGCTTTATTGGATTCCCTCCAGTGTCGTTACATGTAATTTCAGCACCCAATTTAGACATAATTTGCGATGGTCAATTGTTATTAAAACAGCTAAAAAGCATTAAAATATATATTGATGAGCAATACACACATATATAAAATGGAATAAGAACAACTTCAGATGAAATAGCTACAAATAACTCAGGATTAGCATCCAAAACAGTGTGCACAGCAAAATGTAAGATAAAAATCCAAAGTAATACACTTTTCAAAACAGGCTAGGTAGTGGAGGTGGGATTGATGGAAATAGATATTACCTTAGATTTATATATGCTGGTAAATGACTACATACATTTGTTTGTTTAAGAATCTCCCTAGTGGTTGTGTCTTTATGTACAGAGACAGACCCTAAGGGATGTATCATTTACATACATGTAAGCTTATAGGTTGGACTTGGCTGCAATGGTCCTTAGAACCCTATGGCCTATGACTACATACACTGTATATGATACTTACTCAGACAACCCCCAAATTAGAGATTAAAGCACAGAAATTGAACCATTGGTTTCTGTATCAGATGAATGAGACCTTAAGGGTCCCCAGTAAAAGAAAAAATGATGTGATGTTGAGTAGGGTGTGATAAAATGACCCATAATCATTAACATAAGGCAACATATGAAACATATAACAGAATTAAAGGGTCAGTGTGGGAAGCAATAAAATGTCAGACATAAAATGGACACAAAGGGGGTTATTTACTAAAGCTAGAAAAGGAAAAATTAGTCACAATTCTGCAGAGAAACCAATCAGCTTCCAGGTTTTATTGTTAAAGCTTAATTAAACAAGCTTAGTTTAGAAGCTGACTGGTTTCTCTGCGGAATTGTGACTAATTTTGCCCCTCTCTAGCTTTAGTAAATAAACCCCAAAGTGATGGACTGGTTCTAATACTTATAATACAGTATGTACTTCTATTTCTTTGTTTAAACCCCCAGGTATAAGGGTATTTAAGGTATAGATCCAATAGGTTTCTTGTTGGCACAACTGTTTAAACCGTTCTGCCGCTGGGAATGTATTGGGGATAGCCTGAATGGTCCATACATTGTGTCCAATAGTGGATTGTTGATGTGATTCCAGGAATTGTCTGGGAACACTGTGTTTGTCACAGCCTTATTCAATAAAACGTCTCCCCAAAACATTTCTGCAGGGTCCTTATAATCCGGTCTACATATATTTTTATATGTATGTGTATTCCTCATCAATATATATATTTTGAATGCTTTTTAGCTGTTTTAATAACAGTTTTGTGTACTTGTAGAGCCACTGGCACATGTAGTCCTATGTGCCGTGGCTCTCCATACATTTCTGCCCCTGCCTATAAAAGGTCCTCTATTGCAATTTCACCCCAGGCCCTTGAAGGAGCAGTTAGCTCAGAATACGTAGCCTAGTTATTCTCCAGCCATTTCTGCTCCTCCCGGCAACTGAGCTAGTGGCGAATGCCCTCATATATGATAAGCCTTCCTTTACTTTGATCCTGTAAGTGCTTTTAGTCTTGTGTCAATAGACCGCATTGTTTTAATGCTGCACCTAGAAATGTACCTCAACATCAATTAAAAATGAAATAAGACCGTCATAAAATTGACATAAATGATGTTGAAAATAATGTTGGAAAATAAAAGTAATTAATAAATGATTGGTTTGAGAGTGGAGCCTACTGTGTCAATGAATAAATATTTTTCTATGAATTAGCAGAGGTATAGATATATATAAATATCTCACATTGGCTTTTCTCAGTGCCCCAGGAGAAAGGCAAAAAAGGCCACGGTACTAGCCATCGAAGCTGGGTACCGCCATATTGATGGAGCATACCTGTGCGGCAATGAAGCTGAAGTTGGCCGGGCCATCCGTAAGAAAATAAAAGATGGAACCGTAAAGAGAGAAGACTTGTTCATAACTGGGAAGGTAGGTACTTTTTAGGGGAAGGCTGTAGAAGGAGTGTGTGCTAGGTCCTTTCTGAAGTAAGTAAACAAGCAGGTAAAAAATCTGGCTGGGACTCATGAGGGATCTTCAGGCTGTGCCACCTCCTGCAGCCTCCTCAGCTTGTAGGCAGAGCCTATGCCTGGGGAACCCAATCAGGGAGAGACCACACACACAGTCTATGATGTTGTAACTTACTGTATATAATGAATATTAGTTAGCGATAATAAATCAAGACAATTTCTAAAGGCACTGGCAATAGCAGTATAGCAGTTGGTATAAGGCATTATAGAAGAAGGTTATTGTAATAAAACCAGAAAAGTGGCGCAGCAGCTTTATTGGATTCCCCCCAGTGTCTTTACATGTAATTTCAGAACCCAATTTAGACATCATTTGCAATGGTCAGACCTTCTGATCTCTCTAGCTTGTTATCCAAGTAATGTTTTTTTTTTTTTTTTTAAAGCTTTGGAGCACTTTTCATGAGCCTAACTTTGTTCAGAAAGGTCTGAGGAAATCCCTGAAAAAACTTGATATGAAATATTTGGATCTCTTCCTCATTCATATGCCTGTAGAATTTAAGGTAAGCAGATTTCCTGGGATGGGGGATTGTTGATTTAAAGCAGAACTCCCGCCTTCCCTTCAGTGTTGCACAGTTGTACAGGCTCTTCTCCTGTACTGAAATTGCTTACTCTGATTTCACTGCTCAGTGAGCTTTTCACAAAGTGAACTAGAAGCTACAGCAAGTCACACAGAGCCTCATTAATTTCCATGGCTGGCTGACCTGTAGTATCCTTTCATGCATGGAGGCCAAGCATCATATGTGTGTTACCTAGGGAGGTCTGCATGCAAATACAATCTGCCTAGGAATGGCCACTTCTCCAGTCTGACATCACCCATCAGGGAATTTTGATATTTTCATGATTGCTTCCAAGGGCCAGCCATCAGGGCTGAAGGCTATTGAAAAGTGTATTGAGACAGGGTGCTGTGATGTTTTTAGGAAGCTATGTACAGAACCCTGCTGGACTGCCTGCATTTCACAGAGAAGCACAAAGACCCAGTAATGACATCAGATACAGAATACTTTATTAATCCCAAAAGGAAATTATTATGATACAGTTACTTTCAACAAAGACAATACAAGATCACAAGAATCACTAATTCTTAAACAGGTGTGTATTGATTGTAGGACCCTCCTAGCATAGGATGCTAGGTAAATGTAGTTTTTGGCTACTTCTGTAATCAAATGAGCAACAATTGATTGGCCTGGTCTATTCAGGATTCCATGTGCAGGGAGTTTGATTGCTTCCCTCTGCCTCTGGAAAAAGCTTCCCTAGTTTAGGGCAGAAAATTGAAAATTACCAGTCTGAATATTTTTCAGGTTCAGCCAATCCCTGGAAAGAAGTGCCCAGACATGCACTAGAATGTTGATAAATACTCTAAAACACTGCAGGGCAGGGTTGCTTCTCCCCAGGAGGACTTCAGAGCCAGGGGGGCTGCTGTCCTCAGGCAACCAATGGACTGTAGCTGCTCTAAAGGCCACAGAAGTGTCAGGGCTGAGGGCTTTGATGGACTTTGCTAGAAGCTGATTGCAAAACTTCACCACAAAGGTTCTGGTCTGGAGAGGTGCTGTCTCACACACTGGACCATGTCCAGAGGAAGCTGGCAGCTGTCCTGGTGACTTATGATTAAAGATCCTAAACTGGTTGCTGTGACTGTGTAATATTCTGGAAACTGCACTGGGTACCAACAGTTGTGCATTGGTGCAAGGTAACCAGATGGCTAAAAGTGCTGAGTGTATTCAAGTGCCCAATGTCCTAATCCCCTCTCCTGTTAAAATTCTTCAAGCAATAAATTACCAAAAAATCACAACCTCTAGACTGATTGACAGGCATGTGGGTGACTGGCAGCCTCTGTACTGTTAGGGAAGATCTAGCTGTTACCAGCGGTCCCTATGAGGGTAGCGCTACATGAAAATGGAAAGGTGTCCTTTATAAATGTAATTAGTACCTACAGGTGGAATGGCTGGAGGAGAGGGTAAGGCCGGCCATAAATAGTATGAATCTCGGCCAGCTCAGCAGGAACCGGCCTGGATTTGAACCATTAATGGGCAGGCTGAATGTACCAAATTGATCGGTCGATCAACTCGGGTACAACCAGCCTGCTGGATTCGCTTACAATTATCAGAAGCGGCTGCTATAGCTGCTAGCGATAATCACTGTATTCTCCCGGCAGGGGTGGCTTCCCCCGCCCTCCCCTGCACTCTTCCGGGAAAAGACAATGGCTCGGGAGGAGGGATTCCCACATCAACACTGTCTGTGTTGATTGGGTAATTGAGCGAATTTATTTCCTTCAATCGGCTCTGTGATTGGCCGGTATTACTCTCTATGCCGATGATCTATTGTTGTTCCTTAACTAAAGTGGGCCTTACCTACAGGGAGATCTTCAAATTATGCACAGTTATTTTCAATTTACAGATCTGAAGGTTAACTGGGACGAGTCACAATTATTTCCAGTTGATGATGGGGGCGTGGGCACTCTCCCTTTACAATGAGTTGATAATTTCACTTATCTAGGTATTGTTGTCTCTCGCCAGGCCTCCAACTATATTTTACTAAATTTCCACTCTGTGTTATCTGAGATGAAGCTTAAACTGAAGGCATGGAGCAACCTACCGCTCTCCCTTCCTGGCTGCATCAACGTCCTCAAAATGAAAATCCTTCCCAAGTTCACTTATCTCTTTTGGAATTCCCCACAATGACTCCCAAAAACAGTTTTCACTAAATTAAACTGATAGTCTCTTCCTATCCTCTGGGGTTCCCAAATCCCATGGTATAAACTCGCTAGACCAATAAATAGGGGCTATACCAGATTGTTTAAAGTACTATCCTGCATCCTGGCTAGTTACAGCTTACTGGTGGTTGCAACCTGACTTGATTAATTCCTCTTTTATTCTGGAGGTGGCAATTTTACAATCTCTAGAGGCCCTCCAGTTTCGATGGTTTAAAGCAGCGTTTCCCAACTGGGGTGCCTCAGGTGTGCCGTTATAAAAAACTACCCCAACTAAGGCAGGTAGTTGCAGAATAAACATTTTCCCCTGCAGTCTCAGACATTTTTTGTTTCAGAGCTGCCAGTCTGTTGCTTTTTAAGCCGGCATTTAAGCTGCACAGGTACCGAGTGCTCTACTGGCTGCTCGCCCATGTCCAGCCAACTGATGACGTCATCAGTTGCTAAGGGCATGTCGGGGGCACGCACAGCTTACTAGGACCATTGCACAGATGCTTTGTGGGTATTCAGAGTGAGCTCTTCTGCGGGGATGTTTAAGCTGTGTGTCTGTGTAGGGAGGCTGTGCAGTGAGAAGGCTGATCGGCCTGATCGGTTGCACATTTTTTAAACCTTTTGCTCGGACTTTGAATTATGTACGAGCATTTTATTTTATATAAGTGTATTTATGTAGTGGTTTCTACAGATTTGCGAACTCCGTGTTTATAACTACTGAACTCTGAATGTAAAGTTCAAAGTTTCAAATTTTGTAACGCAGCGTTCGGTAGTTTGTAAGGCAGACTTCTCTGCCTTACAAACTACTGAACTTTGCATTACAAAATACTGTTTGTAATGCATAATTCAGTAATTGATAATACACATTTCAGAGTTCAGTAGTTTGTGAGGCAGAGTTCAGTAGTTTATAAGAAAGAGTTCTCTGCATTACAAACTACTGATCTCTGCGATACAAACTACTGAACTTTGTACACAGAGTTGAGTAGTTTGTAAGTTCAGTAGTTTGTAAGGCAGAGAGTTACAGGCTATTAATCTCTTAACACTGCATTACAAACTACTAAACATTGCATTATGTGCTTTTTACCTTTTTTTACTGGTGTGCCTTCAGATTCTCCCAAATTTTACAAGGTGCTTTGGCTGAAAAAAGGTTGAAAAACACTGGTTTAGAGGTCCAAAATCTCATCGTAACCTCACCCCCTCTATGTTTACCACCCTGCAGGCCTAGAAAATTGGTCTCTGCTTGGAGCCTTTCCCCTCTAACTCCTTATCCCTACTCCAACAACAGGGTGGATATGGGCTCAACCCCAGCTGTCCCACTCCACCCAGTCTATTAGACACCCTCTAGGGTTAACCATTCTAGTGCCCCAGTGGAGGAGGAGGGAGGGGAGGAGAGAGAGAGAGCTTATGAACAGAAATGTGAGGCTATTTTCATTCACATACAAAAATAGGTCTTTATTATAAAGGTTAAAATTTATCGCATGTTAAAATTAAAGACATGTTTAAAAATATGACCCAGTTAACCTGCCACTGCTCTTAAATTAACCTCATATCCTAATCTGACTCTAAATCAATACAGAGCTATATTGTAACAATATTTTTTCCCTTAGGTACATATAATTAGTAACGGGTGGCCACCCAATCAATGTTTATACACCATAAGGAAATGTGTCAGCCTAGCATATATAAACTCTTGACATCTAAGAACGAACTTATTGTAAAATTGGCCAGTTGGTTTGAACCAGGAAATTGGACAGAAAAGTTGAAAACAAAAGGTGGTATTGTCCACTATGGTCCAGAGGAGGTGTGCAGTGACCTGACGATATAAGAGTCATCCCCATAGGGATATATAGCACATAACCTGCCTCACACAGTTATGTTTATTAGGCAATCTTGATTTTAATTCATGTTGCTCTTAATCCAGAGGAGGTCATATATATAGAAGATTAGATCTCATATTAGAGTATTCTTGCAAGGACATCCATTCAATAGACGCAGATGGTATATCAAGTCATACTCTATATAATGCAGAAACCTTCCAATGGTGCAACCTTAAGCTTATATTTATACCCTATTATACCCGGTATAGGCTCCACAAAATGAGTTCCTTAATTTATCCAGCCTGTTGCACTACTCGCACCAGTCTGATGAATTTTTTTACATTTTGTGGTCTTGTACAGCTATAGTTATGTATTGGCAAGCTGTGCTACAATTATTATCACTACGACACAAATCACAATACCTCTTGAGCCGTAATATTGCCTACTGGATCTAGTTGAACCATTAGCCAGCACAATAGCTGGGCGAACTCTTCTGAGTCTTGGTATGTTATAACAAGGGAGTTCCAGAACTGCGCCACGGAAAGAATTTAAAATGTATCAGACTACATAAGATTGATAAATTCTTGCTCTTGATGAAAGCAAGAGTCTGCCTTGCTGTCAAAAATTGCAATGATATGCACCTGTCAAACAGGTGTGGAAAAATAGATCCTTGGATGGTAATTGTGCTTATGAATCCTACACAAAAAATTTCAACCCAGATAAAAATCAACACCCACAAAGCTAGGCAGCCTAGACAGTCTTTCAGAGATTCCAGATCCAAAAAGCACCTAATCAGCGACTTTGACATTAGGATTTGATAGCTGCTGCAAATCCAAGGCTGATTAATTTTGATCAATGTCAGCCGGTCCACGGAGTCTGTGGACAGACGCGCTCTCTTATTTGTCACAAAACCTCCGGCAAAACTGAATGCCTGTTTGGAAAACACGCTGGATGCAGGCAGTCCAGAAGCTCAATTGCATACTGGACAAGTTCTGGCCAGTGGCCTATTCTCATGACCCAGTAACCCAGTGGATCATTGTAATGTTCCGGTACCTTTGGTACCCTAAATTACACTTTCCACAAGTGTATGCGCCCCACCATTTACTTTTGGAAAGGTGCGCATACACCTTTAAGACTGGAGCTGTCATCACCCAGCGCCGGACTAGATGGCTATTTAAAGCGCCGGTTCTCACTCACATGTGTTCGTTCAAACACCCTTACCTGGATGCTAACCTTGCTTGAAGCTTCCATGCTTGCAAGCTTACCTCGCTGATGGAACCTCGCCGCGCTGATCCCTGTATCCCGCTACTGGATCATCCGCCTCTCCTGAACCACCCTTCGGCTGTATCGCTAATAGTGCTAAGTACCCCGCAGGGGAATTCTCTATAAACTTATACTAAGCTTACACTATCTAGCTCTGCATAGTAAAGACTGTTTATCACATCTGCATAACTAGATTGCTAGCTCTTGAGACTACTGCTACTTTTCTGCACTGGGTTGATCTCTTTTGTATGTCCACCTGCTATTCTGTCATCTGCTATCATACAACATTGCTAAACCTTCCTGCATCCATCTGCTACTGTCTCACCTTCAAGTGTCTATCACCTACCACCTCCACTCAACCTATCCCTCAACCTTCATCATTGTGTTACCACATACATAAAGTCATTCTAGGAACCAGCTTGCTAATTGTGTGTATTTACTGGCTGAAATAAGAAAGACCTTCCACACATGATGAGTCATTGAGGTTGGGAATGATATCTCAACATATCTCTTACATGACTACTGACGTGGAACTATTTCTGCAGTTGAAAATCCACACCATATAAGAAACGCAGGAGCGTTACAATCATCAACTGGAAAGCTCCTGTTTTCGCTCCTAGATAATCCCCCACCACATCATGCAGACGTTGCTGATGGGATGTGGAATCTGACAGCCCTGGGCACGAGGACTTAAACAATTTTGAAAGGCATCACTGAGGCGGCCCCCTTCTTCACTGCTCCTCTCTTGACCAACAGAAGCCTCAAAACTAAGTTTACCACCAGACTGTAACCTACCAGAGAGTCAGGACTAGAGATGTACCGAACGGTTCACCGGCGAACGGTTCCCGGCGAACTTCGAACGTTCGCGTTCACCGCTGCGGGCGAACATATGCGATGTTTGGTCCACCTCCTATACATCATCATTGAGGCAAACTTTGACCCTGAACATCACAGTCAGCAGACACATTCCAGGCCAATCAGCATACCTCCCTGCCACACCCTCCCACCTCCTATAAATAAGCAAGGGCAGCATCCATCTTAGATCATTTCTGTGTTACTGAGAGCAGGGAAAGTGCTGGTGCTGCTGTTATAGCTAGGGACAGTTCCCGGTCTTGTTAGCCAGTGTTCTTGGTACACTCCTGCTGTAAGGACAGCACCCCAAAAAGCCCTTCCTAGGGCTGGTATTTGAGGTTTTTTTTGGAGATATATATATATATACTGTCCCCAAAAGCCCCTTTGAGGGCTGGTATTTGAGTATTTTTTTAATATATATATATATATATATATATATATGTAGCATGTCCAGAACCAGAAAAAAAAGATCATATAGGTGTAAAAGGGGTTCCCACCATCCCTGCTCTACTGAAAAATTATCTTTTTTTCTGGTTCTGGACATGCTACAGAGCTGAAACTTCACAGGTACACTTTTTAGACCCCCTAGACACTAAATCACACATTGTGAAGTTTCAGCTCTGTAGCATGTCCAGAACCAGAAAAAAAATTGAATTAGGGTTAGGGTTAGGGTTAGGGCTAGGGTTAGGGTCAGGGCTAAGGTTAGGGTTATTTTTAGTGCTTAGGGTTAGAGTTAGAGGGGTAGGGGTAGGGCTACTAACTCTAACCCTAAGTATCTCACCGTAACCCTAACCCTAGCCCCTAACACTAAACCTAACCCTAACCCTCTAACCATAACCCTAACCCTCTAACCTTAACCCTAACCCTCTAAGCCTAGCCATAAAAATAACCCTAAACCTAACCCTAACCCTAGCCCTAACCCTAATTCATATTTTTTTCTGATTCCGGACATGCTACAGAGCTGAAACTTCACAGGTACACTTTTTAGACCCCCCAGATTTTAATTTTTCCAATAAATTGTCTCTCTATCAAAAAATTACAATTTTTAAGAACTTTTTTTTGTGTGATCCCTCTCCGGCATGCCACAGTCCAGGTGTTTGTCCCCTTGAAACAACTTTTCCATTACTATTGTGGCCAGAAAGAGTCCCTGTGGGTTTTAAAATTCGCCTGCCTATTAAAGTCTATGGCGGTTCGCAATGTTCGCCGGTTCCGCAACATTCGCCGATGTTCGCGTTCGCCGTTCGCGAACGGCGAATTTTATGTTCGCGACATCACTAGTCAGGACATGCGTTACATAAACTCCTCTTTAAGGTGTCCTCAATAGATTTTATTTTCTGCTCCCTCTGCAGGGACAGGATGAGTTCTGAGACTTTCCCCTTGCAACAGTGATCAAGGAGGGTTGCAAACCAATAGTGATCCTTCTTCTTGATGCCACATATTCTTGGGTCCTTTAGTAGGCTTTGAAGAATGTGGGAGCCCATGCACCGCAAGTTTGCAGAAGCATGAGAAGCAGACTGCTTAGGGTCACTAAGGATTACAGTGTCTGGAACTGCCTCCTCCCAGCCACGTACAAGGGTTGACATATGTCTTGCTCTGCTTCAATACCTCCAAAATTGCCAGAATAATCCTCCTCCTCCCTCTCCTCTTGTGTTTTCTGCGGCTTGGCAAGAATGGTGTCTTCATAAAGCAGGCCTTGAGAGGATAGAAACTCTTCCTCCTGCTGCTCTGCCTCGAGTGCCCTGTCCATAATGCCACACAGAGGCTGCTCCAGCAGGAACACAACAGGGATTGTGTCACTGATGCATCCATTGTCACGGCTCACCATCCTTGTGGCCTCTTCAAATGGTGATAGTACAGTGCATCCTTTATCAGCAACCATTGGCATGGACTGAGCCTGTCATTGTGACATACTCACACAGGTACTCATTGACGGACCTCTGCTGCATGTGCAGCCGCTGCAGCATTGCCAAAGTCGAGTTCCAACTGGTGGGCATGTCAGAAATCAGGTGGTTTATGGGCAGGGTGAATTCCTGCTGAATTTCAGTCAACTGAGCACTGGCTGTGTATGACTGCCTGAAATGCCTACAGACTGTTCTGGCCTGCTTTAGCAGATCTTCCAACCCTCAGGACTTTTTAAAAAAATGCTGCACTACCAAATTGAGGACATGTGCCAGTAATGGCACATGTGTCAACTTTCCCTGTCTAAGGGCAGACAGGAAGTTTGTGCCATTATCGCACACCACCATTCCTGGCTCCAGCTGGCGTGGTGTGAACCACCTTCGGGCCTGCCCGTGCAGAGCTGCAAGAATCTCTGCTCCGGTGTGGCTTCTGTCCCTTATACATACCACAGGGCTGCTGTTAGAAATCACGGGGCCCCATACAGCCTACCTGGCAGGGCCCCCCAAATTTATCAAGACAGTATTTTCACTAAAAATACACTAAAATCATTATTAGTGGACACAAACATAACAGAGAATTTAAAGAAAAAGAAAAGTGTATAATTTTTTTTCCATTATAATTTTTTTTTATATGTTAACAATTTTTACAATTATTTTATTTTACAATTTTCTAAAATTATTTATTACAAAGTTTAGTGATTATTTTCTTTTTACAATTTTTTTTTTTTTTTTACAGTACAGGGAAGCCTGCAGCACTGAAATTGCCCCTTCACCTGACCGCATCAATTCCCCATGCTGTTGGGGGAATCCCCCTACAGGAGGACTGGTGGTCACACCCTATCATCGGCCCTGACAGACCAGCTGAAGCACTGCATGGCACCTTTTAGCCTGACTCATTGAATAGCCCCTTGAATGCTTAGTGGGTACTGGTGGTTCAAAGACAATTTAGAAGAAGAGGGCATGGAGGAGTAGGAGTGGGTGGAGCTAACAAATCTCACATCATCACCACTAGCTGTATGGAGACGTGGCAGCACAACAAGCTGCAGCACTGAGCACTGTCCTGAATACTTCCAAATTGCAAACAGAGTTACCCAGTGTGCTGTGAACAAAATATATCATCCCTGACCATGTCTGCTGGACCACGTGTTAGCATTAACGTAGACCTTGCACCTGACTGCCTTGCCCAACGATGCCAAAACATTGCCTTCCATGTGATGGTAGAGAGCTGGAATGGCCTTATGTGAAAAGAAATAGCGACTGAGAACCTGCCATTGTGGTACAGCACATTCTACAAAAACATGGAAGGGGGCATAATCCACCAGATATAAAGGCAGGAGTTGTAAAGCCAGCAGCTTTGACAAGCTTGAATTTAGATGCTGGGCATGTGGGTGGCAGTGACCATATATTTTTTTTTGCTGCAGCACATGAGGCAGAGAAATTTGCCTGCTAGAGTCTAAAGCCAGTGGTGTGCTACTGGCAGACGTGCTGCAAGGACCTGGGACACCCTGCGCTATACCATAATCCCTGTCAGTGGAGGCTGCTGAAAGGTCATGAGGTATAGACAATGCTTTCCCAATAATGCCAATAATAATCTGTGTTATCAACCTCAAATCATAAATATATATTTACACAAACATATTTAGACTTGTGTGATGATGATGATGTGCCAGAGGAATGCTTGTCACCATATTGCAAGCATAGTACAGGCACATCACACTTATGACAAGCACAACACAGGCCATTACAACTTATTGCAAACACAACATTGATAAATTACACCTTTTTACAAGCATAGCACTGGGACATCACACCATACCAGGGCTGGACTGGGGATAAAAACCAGCCCAGGTTCAAATTTTATACCAATTCACAGGATTTGCCCCAGGACTTACATCAGCAAAGAGATTGCACTCACAGGACTTGCTCCAGCACTTACCCCATCAGTGAGATTGCACTCACAGGACTTGCCACAGCACCCAGGACTTACCTTGGCATTTAGATTGCACTCACAGGACTTGCCTGAGGATGTCAAACAGCCTCCTGCATGCACCATGCAGAAGGAAAAAGATGCCAGATATGAGATTTCCGGTGGCAACAAAGGCAGCATCAAATTGGCCGAGAGAGTACTCTCTCACACTCTGATGGCCACATCTGCATCTTACCACTGCCAAATTCTTACAGGCCACATCCCACAGCGGCCCCAGGGTAGTCTGGCCATGCACTCTAATAACCATTGATGAGTAGATAGCATCATGTAACTGGTCATCTGTGACCTGTATAAAAGTTGGTGAATCCTAGAGCAACACAAACTAAAATTACGTGTTTCATTCTCACGC
Organism: Pelophylax lessonae; assembly: GCF_965119305.1. Lineage (NCBI taxonomy): Eukaryota > Metazoa > Chordata > Amphibia > Anura > Ranidae > Pelophylax > Pelophylax lessonae. The sequence goes on along the minus strand of NC_138771.1, from coordinate 508,738,049 downwards.
AATATGTAATCCTGGGTACATATATATCATCTACTCAAAAGCTTCTCTTCGTTACTTACGGTCTTAGTAGTAATGCCACTGTCTAGAATGTCCACTCCACACGCTCCCTCAGTCCCTATGCCAACTGCAGTCTCAGCCAGGTAGGTAAGGTGTCAAACCTTAGGTGTAGTCATACTATCCGCTCTAACCATTTCCCCCTCCCCCCTTCCATCCACATCTCTCCCCCTTGCCAACTCCCACTTTTCATCCATATCTCTTCTACCCACCCCTTTTCCATTCTCTGTTCCCCTCTCTTCCACGTCTCTCCCCCCCTTCCATCCATTCATGTATCTCATTTTCTATCCATATCTCTCTCCCCCTTCAATGTCCCTCCTACCTTTTATTCATATCCCCCCCTTCCATAAATTTCTCTCCCCATTGTGTTTCCCTTCCATCCATATTCCTCCCCCCCGCCCCCTCCCCAGTGTCTCTCTTCCATCCATGTCCTCCTTCCTTCCTTCCTTCCATCAATCAATTTTTTCTTCCCTAATTCCATCCACATCTCTCCCCTTTGCCAACCTCCCCCTTTTCATCCATATCTCTCCCTCCTTGTCAACCTCCCCCCTTTTATCCATATCTCTCCCCCTTGCCAACCTCCCCCCTTTCATCCATATCTCTCGTCCCCTTACCAACCTCCCCCCTTTCATCCATATCTCTCTCTCCCTTGCCAACCCCCTTTTCATCCCTATCTTTTCCCCCCTTGCCAACTTCCCCCCTTTCATCCATATCTCTCCCCCCGCCAACCTCCCCCCTTTAACCCTTATTTATCCCTCCCCCCTTGCCAACCTCCCCCTTTCATCCATATATCTCCCCCCCCCCTGCCAACCTCCCCCTTCCTCAATATCTCCAGCCCCCTTGCCAACCTCCCTGCTTCCTCATCCCCCCCCCTTGCCAACCTACCCCCTTCCTCAATATCTCGAACCCCCTTGCCAACCTCCCCTTCCTCAAAATCCCCCCCCCCATTTCCTCAATATCTCCAGCCCCCCCCAGTGTCTCTCTTCCATTCATGTCCTCCTTCCTCCCTTCCATCCATTTTTTCCCCAATTCCATCCACATCTCTCCCCTTTGCCAACCTCCCCCTTTTCATCCATATCCTCCCCCCCTTGCCAACCTCCCCCCTTTCATCAATACCTCTCTCCCCTTTGCCAACCTCCCCCCTTTCATCAATATCTCTCTCCCCCTGCCAACCCCCATTTCATCATCCATATCTTTTCCCCCCTTGCCAACCTCCCCCCTTTCATCCATATCTCTCCCCCCCACCAAACTCCCCCCTTTAATCCTTATCCCTCCCCCTCTTGCCAACTTCCCCTTTTCATCCACATCTCTCCCCCCCTTGCCAACCTCCCCCTTTTATCCATATCTCTCCTCCCCCTTGCCAACCTCCCCCCTTCCTCATTATCTCCAGCCCGCTTGCAAACCTCCCCCCTTCCTCAACATACCCCCACTTCCTCAATATCCCCCCCCCCTTGCCAACCTCCCCCTTCCTCAATATCTCCAGCCCCCTTGCCAACCTCCCCCTTTCTCAATATCTCCAGCCCCCTTGCTAACCTCCCCTCTTCGTCAATATCCCCTTCCTCAATATCCCCAACCCCTTGCCAATCTCCCCTCTGAAATCTACCTACCTATGCAATCCTCGTTCCACGCAACACTCACAGCCGGCTTTCCAATAAATGGCTACCCTCACTTGCCTCCCTCCCTGCCGTTTAGCCTGTCATGGCAGGGGAGGGGAGCGGAGGGGGCGCCCAATGTCTGGCACGTTGTCTGTGTCATGCTGAGTGCCAGGTAGTTATGTGACACCCGGTGTTCCTACACAGACCGCGAGGGGGCGGTGCTCCCCAGTGTACTGTGCATGCAGTTCCTTGATGGAGCCACGCGCTGCCTGGGGATGCCGGGGGCTCAGGCTGAGAGGAGGGCGCAAAAATCACTGCTAACACTGCCAATTGATTTTTGCGCCCCCCCCCTGGCCTGTGCCCCTGGTAGGCGCAGATCTCGCCAACCCCTTGGTATGCCCCTAGGGGGGATGGAGTGACTGTGTCCCTGATTAGCAGGAACACAAGATCTCTCTCTCTCTATGACAGAATGGCTGTATGCCTATTTTGGATGTCTCTCCTATGAACGTTCACAGTCGCCGGACCCGCTGATTGGCTCCCGCTGTGTACAATCACAGAGCAAGCGAGGCTCTGGCGGCGCGCGCCCCAGAGCCGAGAACGAGAATCATGTACAGGTACGTGATTTTGCACTTAAGGGCCACCCTGCCGCAGTAAATGCCCACAAAGATATATCTCTTTTTATGTAATTGTTTCTATTTCTGACTTTTGTGCAATGGGCCACATGGCCCTTTGTGGGCATTCATTGTACTATTTTTTGTATGGCTACTTTATAAAATCAACAAAAAAGTATTTACAAAAAAAAAATGTAATTAGCATGTTGATGGGAAGGGTTCCAGGCAAAATGTATGCAGATTAAACTGTAGCTTTAAAAAATTCCCATCTGCTGTTGCTCAAAAGATGGTGACATCTAGTTTGCTCCCAATAGTGTAAGAGAACTTATTTTATTATTTTGTTTTGTGCTATACAATAATATTTTTTTTTTCCAAGCGAGATGAAAAGGATCTATTGCCAGTGGATAAAGCTGGAAATTATCTGTACAGCAACACAGACATCCGAGAGACTTGGGAGGTGAGAATGATATGCCTAGTAAACCTGTATCTGCATTAGAACATAAAAATATAATGGCACGTGTGTCCAAGACATAACGGGGGCTGCATTTACCGTAAGGCACCTGTAAGCTATGCCTAGAATAATGAAAACAGCAGTAAGGCTCAACATTCATAAAACATTGGGGGGTAGTGGGAGGGTGCAGTTTGCAGGGGATAACTGTACAAGCAGATATTTTAATTTCCTACAAATATTTTTTAGGCTATGGAGAGGTGTAAAGATCTCAAGCTGGTCAATTCTATTGGAGTGTCCAACTTCAATCACCGGCAGCTGGAGCTGATCCTGAAAAAGCCAGAATTAAAATACAAGCCCGTCTGCAATCAGGTAAGGCATTCCCAACTCTGCATTAAGATCAGAATTAAAGTAGGTATAAAACCCAAACTGGAAGTTTAATAAAGAATAGGTAAACCCAACATTTCATATTCCTGATATGTGCCTGCTGTTCCATGTACTTGTATGAAAAAGTATCTTGTTCTCTTTGTATTGATTACTTTGTGTGAAATCAGTCCTCAATGCACAACTTTATTCACAAAAATTACTCGATATAAACAAAATTAACCCAAAACAACCCTCCCCTAGAAAATCAAACCCTTCACCATAAATTGAAACTAGACAACATTGTCTTGCTAGAAACCTGATAAAAATGTGAAAGTCTCAATGAAGGGACAGCATTGCGCCATCCATGACTGATGAGCAGAAATCTATGAAAAACACACTAGGCATAAGTAACTATCATACTGGCATGATATTCAAGAGTGCGTTTAGTTAGCTTAGTATGTTTAATCTACATATGAACGCTCTAAAACAGTCCTTTAAATAAAGGTGTTTCAATGCTGGACCAACTAATGCACCAAATGTCCTAGACACTATTATAATGGCTTACTCCAACCTGGTATAGGAGCACTGTATGGAGCGGAAAGTCCTTAAAGCAGAACTGCACCCAAAAAAAGGGAAGTTCCGCTTGTTTGCATCATGGTAAGGACAGGTACCCGCTTCCACTTCCGGCTCAGTTCGCCTTGGCAAAGTGAGATGGAAGTTCAGACCCCCACCTCCTTCCCCTTGCATCCAGCCCATTCACAAAGTGCAGCGTGACTCGTGCATGCGCAGTAGGAAACCGGCTGTGAAGCCACAAGGCTTCACTGCCGGTTTCACTTAGCCAAGATGGAGATGCCAGCACCCAAGAGCCCTAATAGGTAAGTGCCCTAATAGTTAAAGTCAGCAGCTACAGTGTTTGTAGCGGCTGACTTTTATTTATTTTTTTTTGGGAAGGGGGGCAGAATTACTCTTTAATTACTTGATGACCAGCCGCCATACTTATACTGCGGCAGGTCGGCTCTGTCCCAAAAAATGACGCACCCGTACGTCGCTTCGTGAGACATCCAGTGGGGGCGCGCGCACGCGACAATTTGCCACAGGGGGAGCCAATCGTCGCGATGTCTGCCGGGCACCTGCGATCACTCCTTGTGGAGACAGAATGGCGGTCTGCCGATGTAAACACGGCAGACCGCTGTTCTGTCAGCGATGAATACAGGGATCCTGTGTTCTTCCTATTTAGGAACACAGGTTTCAGTGTTCATTCAGCAAGCCCATCCCCCACACAGTTAGAAAACACCCCTATGGACACATTTAACCCTTTGATTGCCCCTGGTGTTAACCCCTTCCCTGCCAGTGTCATTAGTACAGTAACAGTGCAAATTTGTAGCACTGATCACTGTAGTATTGTAACTGGTCCCCCCAAAAGTGTCAAAAATGTCAGTTAGGTGTCCGATCTGTCTGCCACAAAATCGCTGATCGCCGCCATTATTAGTAAAAAAAAAAAAATAAATAAACAAAAATGACATAAATCTTTTGCGCAAACCAATCAATATACACTTATTGGGATTTTTTTTTTTCCCCAAAAATATGTAGCAGAATACATATTGGCCCAAAATGATGACAAAATTTGATTTTTACATTTTTTTTTTTTTGGGGAATGTTTTATAGCAGAAAGTAAAAAATATTGCTTTTTCAGAATTCTTTCGCTTTTTTTGTTTATAGAGCAAAAAAAAAATCAAAATTGCAGAGGTGATCAAATGCCACCAAAGGAACAGCGTTGAATGACCGTGCAATTGTCAGTTAAAGTAACGCAGTGCCGTATCAGAAAAAATGGCCTGGTCATTATAAGGGTAAAACCTTCCAGTCCAGAAGTGGTTAAGATGTTAGTGCCTGGATCTGAAGCCGATTAAAGAATCGCCTTGGGTGAGGACATTGCTGGATCTCTGGACAGGTAAGTGTCATTATATTAAAAGTCAGCAGTTACAGTATTTGTATTTGCTGATTTTTAATTTTTTGGGGGGGGGGGCCTGGAGTTCCTCTTTATTCAATAATATGAGCCAAGAGGCAGAGAGCTGGCAATACAGCTCTTAAAGCACCACAGATCAGATGATGTAATGGACAGTTCCAAAAGGAATTCTGGTTAGTTGTGTAGATGACCAGGTTAGACAGCAACAGCATTAGTAGCAAGTTACTTGAAGCAGGCAAGCTAAAGCAGAGAGGCAGAATAAGAAAGCATCCAGTTACTCAAACTGAGTTAGTAATCAGGTGTTTAAGAGCTGTAACTGCCAGCAATCAAGGTGCAATTTATATGGGCATCGCCGGTGCAGTCTCCACTCACCACTCCAAATAGATCAGCTCGCCTGCAGACATTCAGAAACATTCTCATGGCTCCGCTCTGCTCAACTTTCAGTGCAATATGGAGGAAATGGCTGCACACCACCAGAAGACTTGACTAAAAACAGAGCTCTTTATTCATGCATATACAAATACAAGGTACAGCAGTGCCTTTCAGTGCAGCTGTGTTCAGGGCCATTCTCACTCCCATACACCCCCGCTGGACGTCACACCAGTGAACTTGCCGCTAACTGTCACTGTTGAGTACAGCTCTCTTCTGTTTGATCCGGAGCGCTGCACTGACAGGAATGAGGAGGGGAGAAAGAACACAGCCCGCACCTCCTCCGGGCTCTCTCCTCCTTGCTCCCAACGCTAGACTGACAGGAGTAGTAATGTCGCTCTCACTACTCCTGTCAGAAGTGGTGCCCCCCTCTATGTAGCGCCCAGGGCACATGCTCCCCCTGCCCCCCCCCCCTAGTTTCGGCCCTGGTGGGTAGACTAATCCTATTAACATCATCTTAGTTCTGGCAGATAAAATATGGGAAAAACATTCCAAGTTATATGACATAATTTTAGTGTTTGCAGCTACATACATCCCTGAATATACTGTGTTAATTGATGGTGCTATATAAGTGCCTGAAATAAATAAAACTAACTGAAATAAATATACATAAAATTGTATTTAATGGATTTCTTGTCTGTGCAGGTAGAATGCCATGTGTACCTGAAACAAGAGAAACTGCTGAAATTCTGCAAGGAGAATGACATTGTACTAGTTGCGTATAGTGTCCTGGGCTCCAGCCGGGATGTAAAATTCAAGTAAATACAAACGTTTCTGTAGAATGTTAAAGACATATCACTGTTAAAGTGTTTGTTACCCTAAAAAAAAAAAAAGGAGATCCTGTCCCTTTAAAGCAGATCAAACAGCCCAGTGCTTGTGCTGTCTAATCTTCCCCTCTCTAAGCTGTTAAAAACCTGGCTGATCCTGCCACTTCCTGTGTCCCCCTCTGTGTCCTGACCATGATAATCATGGCTGCTGAGCCCTGATCACTGTAGTCGGCCTGCGTGCCTTTGTCATCCACAGCTCTTCTCTGTCCCCTTCATCCCCTCCCTCCCTGCCTGTCAACGCCATGTCTGTGTCTCTGTCTCTGCCCCCCCTCCCCTCCTGCTGCTATTAGTAGAAAATAAAATATTACAAACTGCCAGCCCCTTTATTATATCTAGGCATACCACACTGTATAAGTGTTTTATTAAAATGAAGCTTGTAAATACCTTTTTACAGCTATCTCCAGGCCGGTCACGTGACTCCCGGCCGTCTCCTACTCTGATCCAGAGCTACAGCGAGAGGGGCTAAGCGGCAACGTGTCCTCCCCGGCTGACATCAGAGGGAGATCTCTGGCCCCTTCTGCTGTAGCCCGGGGATTGTAGTAGGAGCAGGCCATTAGTTGGGCTGCTCTGTAGGCAGAAAAGCTGTGGTTAATTTGTTTGTGTTAACTGTGCAGAGCTCCAAGGGCTTGGCCTCTGTTACCTCCCCCTGGCTTCTAGAACTTGCTGGATAGTTCTGGAACTTAGAGGATGGAGAAACAGAGGCTAATGCCTGAAGAGACAGGCCTTACATATTCTGGAGCCTAACTGTGGGAGCCGAGTCCAGGGTCCAGTTGCCTGGAGGGGACCCCTGTGCTTGGGGGCTCACCCCTGAACAGAAGAAAAAAGCTAGTGGAAGAGAAAGAGAGAGCTGAAGAAGATTCACAGTCTTTTCCAGCATCAGCTATTGTCACGATCAGGGGTCAGGCTTGAAGACCAGTAGTTATAGCAGTGGCAGCTCACATAGGAAACAGCAGGATAGGAACACAGGCAGGTCACTCTGGCAGATGACACAGGCTCGCCTGAGGTGCGGAATCTGAGTAATAACCGGTGTTCACTAGAGCTCCTGATGGTGGAGATGGATTTTGCTGCATGTTAGCACCAGGTTGCAGTCAGTAATAAGTAGTGGCAGGTTGGGATTGGGCAGAGACATGGCTTAAATCAGGAAGTTCGTGGGAGGAGCAAATGGTTCAAATTTCAAGGCAATTTAGATTCACGGCAGGATCATTCAAGGATTTGTCCAGGGCGCTGTCCAGCATTCCAGGTGGCTCAGTAAGTAGAACCATTGCCAGGCACAGTGGAGAGGTTCCAGGTTCAAACCCGGGTCCTGACAGTACTCCCCTCCTTCCAGGACGTCAGCTGGAAGACTTAGGACCAGGTTTAAGAGGAAACCCCTGGGGGAATTTCCTTGGTAATCTAGGGGCATGAACATTTTCTTCACGCTTACAATAATTTTCTTCTGGATCATATCCTTCCCATTGAACCAGATACTGTAATTTGTTCCTAAAGATCCTGGAGTCAAGAATTCTCTCCACCACAAATTCTTCTTCACTCTGTGCATCAACAGGTGGAGGAGGTGGAAGAATTCTTCCAGAAAAAGGATTTTCCTTGAATGGTTTGAGTATATGTGAAAAACTGGGTGAATCTTTATACTCTCAGGAAGTTTTAAATCGAATATTTTAAACGGAAAGTGACTGAGTTGATCTGAGCAGAAATCTGGAAGGGTCCCACAAACTCTTGTCCCAACTTTGCAGATGGAACATGGACCTTCAAATTTTTGGTTGATAACCAAACTTTGTCACCCACCTGAAAGGTAGGAAGTGATCGGCGATGTCTATCAGCAGCCTTCTTGTAACATTCCTGAGCCTCCTTCAAAGTCTTAATCAATTTCTCCCGAATCTCTTGCAGCATAGTTATTCTGTTGGCTACAGCAGGAATTGGACTTGAGATATGGAAATCAGGAATAAAAACTGGATTATACCCATTTTTTAAGAAAAATGGACTTTGGGAGGTTGAGCTATGACTAGAATTGTTGTAAGAAAACTCTGCCATGGGAAGATAGTCCACCCAGTCATCCTGAAGATAACTAACAAAACATTGAAGATTCTGTTCATTCTGTAGTGGTCATTCCTTTTGAGGGGGGTAAATGAACCACAAAGTCCATAGAAATTGACACCCATGGTCTTGATGGGATAGGGAGTGGTTGGAGCAACCCCAAAGGAGAAGCTTGGGGTGTCTTATTGCGTGCACAGGTCAGGCACGAGGCTACATACCTTTTAACTGCTTTCTTGTACCCAGGCCACCAAAAGGAACATGATAAAAGTTCCTCTGTTTTAGAAACTCCAAAATGTCCAGCAAGTTTTGAGTCATGAATCAACTGGAGGACTTCAACCCGAGCAGACTCAGGTACATAGAGTTGATGTGTTTGAATCCAAAAGCCATTCTTTTACTCAAGGTTGATGTCCGTAGAAGGATTATTGAGAAATGAGTCATTCTTGTACCCTTCTTTGAGGAGACTCAAGAATGCCTTTGAACTTTTGGCACCTAGGAAGTTCTTTTGAGGCAGGATTGTGCATTCAGAGTTGTTTTCCTGGAAAGGCCCCAACAACATTTGTGATAAGGCATCAGCCTTACTATTTCTTGACCCAGGTCGATATGAGACAATAAGATTAAATCTAAAAAAGAACAATGACCAAGGTGCTTGTCTAAAATACAATCTTTTGGACGAAAAAATTAATTCTAGATTTTTGTGATCAGTGAGAACAGTCACAGGATGCTTGATACCTTCCAGCAGATGGCTCCATTCGGAAAAGGCTTCCTTATTTGCCAGTAACTATTCCCTATGTCGTAATTCCTCTTGGCTGAAGACATTAAACGAAAGAAGTAAGCACAAGGATGAAGTTGCATCTTTTCACTGCTTTGTTGAGAAAGGATAGCTCCCACCGCAGAGTCAGAAGCATCCACTTCCACTACAAAAGGTAGCTCAGGATTGGGATGTACCAATACTGGTGCAGAAGTGAAAAGAGTCTTTAACTTAGCAAAAGCAGCCTGAGCATCAGGTGACCACACAAAGGGCACCCCTTTCTTTGTCAGCTGTATAATCTGAGCTATCACCTTAGAGAAATTTCTTATGAATTTTCGTAGAAATTGGCAAACCTGACAAATCGTTGAATTTCCTTAACGTTTCCAGGGACAGGCCAATCTACTACTGCTTTAATCTGCTCAGGATCCATGCTTACTCCATCTGGAGAAATAATATACCCCAGAAACTGGATCTGGGTTTGTTCAAACTCACATTTCTCCAATTTGATATAAAGTCGATTCTGCCTTAATCTTTGAAGGACAGTGCAAACATGCTTGTGATGCTCCTCTAGGTTATCGGAAAAAAATGAGGATGTCATCCAAATAAACAACTACAAACTGGTCCAATAGATTTCGAAAAACATTGTTGATGAAGTGTTGAAAAGTTGCAGGGGAATTATAAAGACCAAAAGGTATAACCCATTACTCAAAATGTCCATATCTGGTTCTAAAGGGGGTTTTCCATTCATCTCCTTGACAGATATGAACAAGGTTATAAGCCCCCCGTAAGTTAAGCTTTGTAAAAATCTTGGCAGAACAAAGTTTTTCCAACATTTCAGAGATCAACGGGAGAGGATAACGGTTTTTAATAGTAATTTTATTCATGTGCCTGTAATGAATGCATGGATGTAAGGTGGAGTCTTTCTTTTCAACAAAGAACAGGACTGCTCCAGCAGGGGATGTTCAGTGTCTAATAAACCCCTGCTCTAAATTCCTGAGCACCTTTAATTCAGGTTCTGACAGACTGAAAAGGCTGCCGAAAGGTATTTCTGCCCCTGGGAGTAGCTCAATGGGGCAATCATATGGGTGATGAGGAGGTAACTGGTCGGTGTTCTTCTTATCACAGACATCCTGAAACTCATGGTATTGTGGAGGCAGTTTGGGATATGACTGGACTGTAACCACATCCAACTGCGACTCCTTAATCGGTGGAGAACTAGTTGGACAAGGCTCTCTATAGTATTCCTCACAATGGGGGGATGTAAAATTTATAACCCATGCTTCTCAATTGATTGAGGGGTTACTTATAATTGGAGAACCAAGGGATGCCCAAGATCACAGGAAATTTAGGTGACGTAATTAGCTGAAAACCGATGGTCTCACAATGGTCAGCCTCAAATTGGAGAACCAGAGGGTCTGTTTCATGGGTAAAAGGTCCTGAAGTTAAGGGTGAACCATCCACTGTCTCCATATCGATAGGGGCAGATTTATTTCTTGTCTGAATCTTATTGTTTTTGGCAAAGTCTATGTCCATAAAGTTCCCCCCTACACCAGAGTCCAGCATAGCAGAGCAAGGAATCTCAATGCCCCCAGAGATAGGTTTAACAGGGAGGACAAAATGAGGAAGTGAGGAATTCACTTTATTTTCTTCCTGGACCAATGGGAGATAGACTGGCTAATGGAGTTTATTTGTTCAGGCATCAACCGACGCAATTGTTCTTCTAACCTTGTTAGGACAGGTAATTGTGTAATGACCAGAATCTCCACAGTAAACACATAGGTTCTCAGAACATCTTCTTTCTTTCTCCTGAATGGAAATGGATCTCTTAATTGCATCCACCTGCATTGGTTCAGGAGTGTTGGAATCCGGAGCAACTTTGAAATCCTGCTGAACAAATGGAGTAGCAGAGAAACGCATGCCACCCTTACTTGCAAACATTCCCAGCCTCTCCTTCCTCCTTTCTGTAAGTCTCTGATCAATTCTGATACATAATTGGATGAAGGCATCAAGATCATGAGGAGTCTCAACAACCTCATCCTTTACCTGTTAAGAAAGCCCTCGGCGGAACTGGCTCTTTTGCACAGCAGGGTTCAGGGCCGGCGCTCCCGCTAGGCGAGCTAGGCGGTCGCCTAGGGCGCACTGCTGCCTAGGGGCGCAGTAACAGATGCAGTTCTCCCTCCTGCTCCCACCACGGATGCTGGCCCCCTCACACTGCGCGCCCCCCGTGGATGCTGTCCCCCCTCGCGCTGCGCCACCCCGTGAATGCTGGCCCCCTAGCGCTTCACTCCTCTCTCAGCGCCCGTAATGTGCAGCTCCGCCCACCGCTACTTCCGGGTTTCGTCACATGGAGCCGTGGGCGGCAGGGAGGGAAGTGCTGGCGGCGGGATCTGGCTGCCCTGTAGACCAGAGAACACAGGATGCTGAGCCAGGAGGAAGCGGTGCTGTGGCTGCTCGGGGGGGGGGAAGGTAAGTGCATGGAGACTTGTGTGTGCTGCTGCTGTGCCTTATGTTACCTGACACCCTGCTACCCCCTCTCACCTGACACCCCCTGACACCCTGCTACCCCCTCACCTGACACCCTGCTACCCCCCACCTGACACACTGTCCCCCCACCTGACACCCTGCTACCCCCACCTGACACCCTGCTACCCCCTCTCACCTGACACCCTGCTACCCCCTCTCACCTGACACCCTGCTACCCCTCTCAGCTGACACCCCCTGACACCCTGCTACCCCCTTTACCTGACACCCTGCTACCCACCCACCTGACACCCTGCTACCCTCCCCACCTGACACACTGTCCCCCCCACCTGACACCCTGCTACCCCCCACCTGACACCCTGCTACCCCCTCTCACCTTACACCCTGCTACCCCCTCTCACCTGACACCCCCTGACACCCTGCTACCCCCCTCACCTGACACCCTGCTACCCCCCCACCTGACACACTGTCCCCCCACCTGACACCCTGCTACCCCCCACCTGACACCCTGCTACCCCCTCTCACCTGACACCCCCTGACACCCTGCTACCCCCCTCATCTGACACCCTGCTACCCCCCCACCTGACACACTGTCCCCCCACCTGACACCCTGCTACCCCCTCTCACCTGATACCCTGCTACCCCCTCTCACCTGACACCCTGCTACCCCCTCTCACCTGACACCCCCTGACGCCCTGTTACCCCCCCACCTGACTCACTGTCCCCCTCACCTGACATCCTGCTACCCCCACCTGACACCCTGCTACACCCCCACCTGACACCCTGCTACCCCTTCTCACCTGACACCCCCTGACACCCTGCTACCCCCCTCATCTGACACCCTGCTACCCCCCCACCTGACACACTGTCCCCCCACCTGACACCCTGCTACCCCCCACCTGACACCCTGCTACCCCCTCTCACCTGACACCCTGCTACCCCCTCTCATCTGACACCCTGCTACCCCCTCTCACCTGACACCCCCTGACGCCCTGCTACCCCCCACCTGACACACTGTCCCCCTCACCTGACACCCTGCTACCCCCCCACCTGACACCCTGCTACACCCCCACCTGACACCCTGCTACCCCCTCTCACCTGACACCCCCTGACACCCTGCTATCCCCTCTCACCTGACACCCCCTGACACCCTGCTAACCCCCTCACCTGACACCCGGCTACCCCCCCACCTGGCAGGGAGGGAAGTGCTGGCGGCGGGATCTGCCCTGTAGACCAGAGAACACAGGATGCTGAGCCAGGAGGAAGCGGTGCTGTGGCTGCTTGGGGGGAAGGTAAGTGCATGGAGACTTGTGTGTGCTGCTGCTGTGCCTTATGTTACCTGACACCCTGCTATCCCCTCTCACCTGACACCCCCTGACACCCTGCTACCCCCCTCACCTGACACCCTGCTACCCCCACCTGACACACTGTCCCCCCACCTAACACCCTGCTACCCCCACCTGACACCCTACTACCCCCTCTCACCTGACACCCCTGACACCCTGCTACCCCCTCTCACCTGACACCCTGCTACCCCTCTCAGCTGACACCCCCTGACACCCTGCTACCCCCTTTACCTGACACCCTGCTACCCACCCACCTGACACCCTGCTACCCTCCACCTGACACACTGTCCCCCCACCTGACACCCTGCTACCCCCCACCTGACACCCTGCTACCCCCTCTCACCTTACACCCTGCTACCCCCTCTCACCTGACACCCCCTGACACCCTGCTACCCCCCTCACCTGACACCCTGCTACCCCCCCACCTGACACACTGTCCCCCCCACCTGACACCCTGCTACCCCCCACCTGACACCCTGCTACCCCCTCTCACCTGACACCCCCTGACACCCTGCTACCCCCCTCATCTGACACCCTGCTACCCCCCACCTGACACACTGTCCCCCCACCTGACACCCTGCTACCCCCTCTCACCTGATACCCTGCTACCCCCTCTCACCTGACACCCTGCTATCCCCTCTCACCTGACACCCCCTGACGCCCTGCTACCCCCCCACCTGACACACTGTCCCCCTCACCTGACACCCTGCTACCCCCCCACCTGACACCCTGCTACACCCCCACCTGACACCCTGCTACACCCCCACCTGACACCCTGCTACCCCCCACCTGACACCCTGCTACCCCTTCTCACCTGACACCCTGCTACCCCCCCCCACCTGACACACTGTCCCCCCACCTGACACCCTGCTACCCCCCACCTGACACCCTGCTACCCCTCTCAGCTGACACCCCCTGACACCCTGCTACCCCCTTTACCTGACACCCTGCTACCCACCCACCTGACACCCTGCTACCCCCCCACCTGACACACTGTCCCCCCACCTGACACCCTGCTACCCCCCACCTGACACCCTGCTACCCCCTCTCACCTTACACCCTGCTACCCCCTCTCACCTGACACCCCCTGACACCCTGCTACCCCCCTCACCTGACACCCTGCTACCCCCCCCACCTGACACACTGTCCCCCCACCTGACACCCTGCTACCCCCCACCTGACACCCTGCTACCCCCTCTCACCTGACACCCCCTGACACCCTGCTACCCCCCTCTCACCTGACACCCCCTGACACCCTGCTATCCCCTCTCACCTGACACCCCCTGACACCCTGCTAACCCCCTCACCTGACACCCGGCTACCCCCCCACCTGACACACCTGACACACTGTCCCCCCACCTAACCCCTTTTAACCTGACACCTTGCTACCCCCTCTCACCTGACACCCTGCTACCCCCTCTCACCTGACACCCTGCTACCCCCCACCTGACACACTGTCCCCCCCACCTGACACCCTGCTACCCTCCACCTTACACCATGCTATCCCCTCTCACCTGACACCCCCTGACACCCTGCTACCCCCCTCACCTGACACCCTGCTACCCCCCCACCTGACACCCTGCTACCCCCCACCTGACACACTGTCCCCCCACCTGACACCCTGCTACCCTCCACCTTACACCATGCTACCCCCTCTCACCTGACACCCCCTGACACCCTGCTACCCCCCCTCACCTGACACCCTGCTACCCCCCTCACCTGACACACTGTCCCCCCACCTGACACCCTGCTGCTACCCCCGTCACCTGACACCCTGCTACCCCCCATCTTACACACTGTCCCCCACCTAACACACTGCCCCCCACCTGACACACTGTCCCCCAACCTGACACCCTGCTACTCCCTTTCACCTGACACCCTGCTAGCCCCCTCATCTGAAACAATGCTTGCTACCCCCCCACCTAACACATTGTCCCCCTTCTGACACCCTGCTACCCCTATCACCTGACACCCTGCTACCCCCTCTCACCTGACACCCTGCTACCCCTCCTCACCTGACACACTATCCCCCCACCTGACAACCTGCTACCCCCCTTCTGACACCCTGCTATCCCCCCTCACCTGACACCCTGCTACCCCCCCACCTGACACACTGTCCCCCCACCTGACACCCTGCTACACCCCCACCTGACACACTGCTACTCCCCCATAACCTGACACACTGCTAACCCCCCTCACCTGACACCCTGCTACCCCCCCTCACCTGACACACTGCTGTCCCCCACCCTGACATACTTTTCTATCCCCCCCACCCGGACACACTGCTCTCCCCCCCTCCGTTACACTATGAGTAATGCAAGTATAGGGGGGAGTATAGGGACATTTTGATGTTTTTTTTTAATGTATTTATGGGGGGGGGGGCGCAAGTAGCTGGTCTTGCCTAGGGTGCAGAATAGTCTAGCACCGGCCCTGGCAGGGTTCCAAGTAGTATCTGCGACCCATCATCCAAATTCTGCTGTGTACTCAGCGACAGAACCTTTACCCTGCCTCAGACTATGCAGCTTTGCTTCAGCTGTAGCACAGCGGTTGGGATCATCAAAAACCAGATTCATTGCCGTCTAAAAAGTCTGCAGATTATTTAAAGTGGCACTGTCCTGTTCAATATATGGGGAGGCCCAAGCTAGAGCTTCTCCAGTCAGTAGTTCGAGAATAAAGGTTACCTTCCTTTTCTCAGAAGGAAATGCAGCAGGGTGCGTTTGGAAATATAAAAGACACTGATTTAGGAAACCTTTGTAATGATGGCAACGGTCTCCGTCCGTTAAACTTAGATGGTAGAGACTGAGGCATATGTGTGCTAGTATCACCTCGGTCCAGTAGTTGACTCTGCAGAGTACGAACCTCCTCCTATGGCCTTACCATTTCACCTTCTAGTTGAGTAACTCTTCCTTGGCAGGTAGCACCAAATTCTTGCAGCGCAGCAATTTGCTGCCTCACAGGAGTCACGATGCTTGCTATAGCGGCCTCCATGTTTGGGCCAGAATATTCTGTCATGATCAAGGGTCAGGCTCCAAGACCAGTAGCTATAGCAGTGGCAGCTCACATAGGAATCAGCAGGATAAGAACACAGGCAGGTCACTCTGGCAGATGACGCAGACTCACCTGAGTTGCAGAATCTAAGTAACCGGTGTTCACCAGAGCTCCTGATGGTGGAGATGGATTTTGCTGCATGTTAGCACCAGGTCGCGGTCCTCAGGAATCCGATCGCCCCACCAGGAGGTGAGCAAGCCAGGGTCCAATAGCAGATATAGCAGGTAGGGATCAAGCAGAAGCATTGTCTAGGAGTAGCCAAAGGTCAGTAACAAGTAGTTGCAGGTTGGGATTGGGCAGAAGCGTAGTTGAAGAACAAGCCAAGTGTCGATAATGAATGGTAGTGAAGATACGGACGGCAGCAGGAGAGACAAGTGAGATATTGGCTGGTGAAGGCACAATATTCTGGCAACCAGGAAGTGCAGAGACATGGCTTAAATCAGGAAGTTCATGGGAGGAGCAAAGGGTTCAAGGTTCGAGACAATTAAGATTCACGGCAGCATCATTCAAGGATTTGTCCAGGGAGCTTTCCAGCATTCCAGGTGGCTCAGTAAGTACAGCCATTGCCAGGTCCCAGGTTCAAGTCTCGGTCCTGACAGCTATGCTTGGCTGGAGCTACCCTGCCAGTCAGGAGCTGGGCAGTAGGAGGCCTGTGCAGCAGCCATCTGGACTTCAGGATTAACTCAAGAGGGACTGAGTGAGTGAGGATTTCTCATTCTTCACACCCCAAGCTTGAACAAGGGAGGACCCGAAAATCCAGCTGCCCTCTCTTCAAATAAAAACAAAACACACTGGGTCTCTCTCTATCTGTCTCCATTAGGAATAAGCTGACATCCCAACTGTACATCCGGCGCTTCTGTCTATCAGACAGACTGGAGAATACCAATGCTATGTGTGCCAATGGTGCAACATTCTAATTCTATCACTGCCTGATGTCCTTGGTGGCAAGAATGAGCTTTGTCTGTTTTATTCCATGCAGGATTGGTGAAGGTTGCCCTGTACTCCTTGAGGACCCAGTCCTGAATCGTATAGCGGAGAGGATCGGACAGACTCCAGCTCAGGTGGCGCTTCGATATCTCCTGCAGAGAGGGATTGTCGTTCTTGCAAAAAGCTTCACTGAACACAGAATCAAAGAGAACCTGCAGGTACCAACTGTGCCACAACTTTTTTTTTTTTTACGTTATGGTTTCAAATAGGGAATGGTTTAGATCCGGACCCACGCGGACTTAAATTTGGACCGCCGAAGTGGTCTGCTTCCATCTGTCATCAGCGGGGGGGCAGAATTGAGAGGATCGGGAGGATCGGAGTGGCTGTGTCTTACACTTGCAGCGCTGCATGATTACAAAAAGCTGAGTTCTTCTGCGGCGGAGAGGCTGTCCTACAAATTCCCGCCTCCTGGGCCGGCTCTTACCTATGATAGACAGAACACTGGTGACGTCTATCATAGGAGAAGGTTCCAGGAGGCAGGACTTTGAAGGACAGCCTCTCCGCCGGGTAAGCAGAAGAACTCGGCTTTTTGTAATCATGCAGCGCTGCAAGTGTAAGACACAGCCACTCCGATCCTCCCGATCCTCTCAATTCTGCCCCCCCCCCGCTGATGACAGAAGGAAGCAGACCGCTTCGGCGGTTCAGATTAATGGGGGCACGCACACTGGTCAATCTGCATTAATGGGGGCACGCACACTGGTCAATCTGCATTAATGGGGGAACGCACATGGTCGCTCTGCATTAATGGGGGCACGCACATGATCGCTCTGCATTAATGGGGGCACGCACAATGGTCACTCTGCATTAATGGGGGCACGCACGCTGATCACTCTGCATTAATGGGGGCATGCACACTGGTCAATCTGCATTAATGGGGGCACTCACATGGTCACTGCATTAATGGGGGCACGCACATGGTCACTATGCATTAATGGTGGCACGCACGCTGATCACTCTGCATTGGATGGGGGCAAGTTTTGGGGAATGCCTTTTTTTGTTGTTTGCGTTCTGTATTTGGAATTTGACGGTCACTTTTCCGGACCTCAGGCTGAATGGAAAATTTGTAAGTGGACCTTTCAAGTTTACATTTGAGTACCCCTGGTTTAGACTGAAGATTAATTGACTTATGATTTGCCTTTTTTTAGTATTTCCCTTGCCGTAAACATGCTGCCAATGGCATTTTTTAATAAAATCATTGTGTTTTCAAGTCATACCTTATTTTAGTCCCAGTGAGGTTTTACTGGGTTTCTATGCATCTCTATGCAATGCAGCCAGACCATGGCTGGTGGTGGGGGCTGGCAATGTGCTGTACCTTGCATCTTGCAGCCAGCCTCAGTACTCATTTTCAAGAGCCTTCAAACCTGATTACTTTTGCATGCAGACCATCCTAGGTAACACTCACATGTGATACTGAGATTCCATGATTGAAACTAAAATCCAATGAATCCCACTCATTTTGAACTAATCATTTTCGTGGAACTCTGCTTTAAGACTTCTGTTTTTTTTTTTTCTTCCATCCGGAAGATTTCTCTGTACTTCCTGTCTCAGAGACAAAGCAAGAGGTAAAAGAAGATCTCTTGGTTTCCCTGTTCCTTACCTATTCCTGTAATAACTCAAAAGTTTTTGATTTTGCTTTAATTTTTTGTACCGGAGTAACCAGGACCAGTGAGGGTCCTCTACAGTGAGGACACAGATGTCAGGTTCTAAGCCTTCTACAGTCTTAAGTTTAGGCTTTACATATACACTATATTACCAAAAGTATTGAGACGCCTGCCTTTACATGCACATGAACTTTAATGGCATCCCAGTCTTAGTCCGTAGGGTTCAATAATGAGTTAGCCCACCCTTTGCAACTAGAATAGCTTCAACTCTTCTGGGAAGGCTGTCCACAAGGTGTGTCTATGGGAATTTTCGACCATTCTTCCAGAAGCGCATTTGTGAGGTTAGGCACTGATGTGGAGGAGAAGGCCAGGCTCGCAGTCTCCACTCTAATTCATCCCAAAGGTGTTCTGTCAGGTTGAGGTCAGGACTCTGTGCAGGCCAGTCAAGTTCCTCCACCCCAAACTTGCTCATCCATTTCTTTATGGACCTTGCTTTGTGCACTGGTGCACAGTCATGTTGAAACAGAAAGGGGCCATCCATAAACTGTTCCCACAAAGGTAGGAGCATGAAATTGTCCAAAATGTCTTGCTATGCTGATGCCTTAAGAGTTCTCTTTACTGGAACTAAAGTGCCAAGCCCAACGCTTGAAAGACAACCCCACACCATAATCCCCCCTCCACCAAATGATTTGGACCAGTAATAAATGTGCATTCATTTTTTTTTTACATTGCAGCCTTTAAAGCATTGTACTCGCAATCAAAAGATCGCGGGTGCTATGCATTGATCCTGCAGACACTAAGCTGTCCACCTGTGCCTCCAATATATGCAGGCAGTTACCGAATGGCAGGAAGGACCATTGGACTACAAGGACACTCACCAGCACCCTTGCAGTTCATTGAGAACTACAAGCCGTCAGCCACAGAGGGCGGCAGTACTTGTAGTCCTATTCATTCACAGTTTCCAGTGAGTAAATGATGCGGCCGTGTGGGCGGAGCCCTGTGCGGCTGTGCTGTTTTTAAATTGTGACAGTGGGTGCAGGGAAAAGATCCCCTATAACAAAAGCTGGGAGTGCTGGCTGTGGGAGGTGAGTCCCTAGGCGCTTGTTACGTGTTACATCCTAAATATGAGTGTAACATGTAAAATGCTCCTAAAGGTGAACTTATCCTTATAATGGGGGTTGCTGGTGCCTCAGACCAGATAGAGTGGGACTTTATGGGCAAGTGAGGGGTATATCAAGCAAAATGCATTGTATCATTCAACAAATAGAGTAAGGTAAATATAATGGTATTTAATATGTAGATACCGGTAGTAAATGTTATACAACAAGCATTAAGTGACAGTGGTGCTTGGGACAGAGCCCAAGTGTGAAGAAAAGAAAGATGATTCCGTGGAATCAGTGACAATGGTGTTATCAAGTGACTTAAAACATTGGATTCTTCTGTTTTCCCTTGGATGTTGAAATGGGAAAACTCAGAAAAAATCCTAAATTGCTGACGCGTTTCGGCTCTCTTGTGGGCCTTTCTCAAAGCGTTCAGTCACTCAGTCTGTGGTCTATAAGAGTAATATAAGGTATAATGTGTAAGGATAATTTTAACAAATCCTTGAAATAGATCATACATTGTTGGAGTTTGAAATAATGTATAGTTACATACATGGGTGCATCCATTCCTTCCGCGCATCAGCCCCTGTATCCGTCCACATTCACAGCGGGAATCATGTGTTGCAAGGCCTAGGATTATAATTATGTTGTTTCTTAAAGTGTATCTCAGATGGATCAGGTGAGTATATATGTATTTTCCTATGTATATATATATATATGTATATATATTCACTTACATCTGAATGCACTGGTGGGAGGGTGTTGTCTCCAGGATCCTGGGGGTTAGTTTCCCTCTTTATTTTATGTTTACCAGGCTTGGATCTAGGGTATAAGGGACAATTGTATCGATAGTATACATAAGGTGTCTGGTAAATAACCCAAAATTATCCCACAAATATATATGTGGCAGTATCTCATGAATACTTGTAAGTGCTTAAAGAGACTTCCCGATGGTGGTGTGGTACATCAGAGTAAAGGTGACTATAGATGCTTCGGTGCCAAGTTTATTAGAAAGCATAGTAAAGGCTTCACAGTCCGTTGCACTTACAATTATGTACAAGAGAGCCGAAACGCGTCAGCAATTTAGGATTTTTTCTGAGTTTTCCCATTTCAACATCCAAGGGAAAACAGAAGAATCCAATGTTTTAAGTCACTTGATAACACCATTGTCACTGATTCCACGGAATCATCTTTCTTTTCTTCACACTTGGGCTCTGTCCCAAGCACCACTGTCACTTAATGCTTGTTGTATAACATTTACTACCGGTATCTACATATTAAATACCATTATATTTACCTTACTCTATTTGTTGAATGATACAATGCATTTTGCTTGATATACCCCTCACTTGCCCATAAAGTCCCACTCTATCTGGTCTGAGGCACCAGCAACCCCCATTATAATGTACATATAGGGATGGTGGCAGAACCTACTTTAGTATATGTGTTCAAAGGAAAATCCCCCCTTTTTTTAGATTTTTCGGATGGACAACACATCCATAGCCTCCTTTTTCTTTTGTTTCACATCATATACACAATATTGAATAATATTCGTATACTAGGGTTGATCAGCAGGACCCTACTCCCTTAAAACTGAATAGGCCCTGAATTTGGGGTTAATTACCCCCTCTGTTGGACCACTAATCCCAGAGGAAAGAGGTAAACCCAATCTAACCAGAGCCATCCATCTCCACGCAATAAAAGTGAGAGATAATGAGTACCTCCGAAACGGAGGACCCATCCATGGGGAACCTGATTGGAGACAGTTGGAACAACCTGATGCTGGACATCCAGAAGAATTTCCAGGGAAATGAACAGCAAGAATCGGATGTTCTTGCACTGTTTGGTACTTTAAAGAGATACTTAGAACGGAAGTCAGCCTTATTTTGGCACATAAAATCTTTTGAAAGATATGTGAATGAGAACATCAACCCTGTCGGTCTTAGAATCCAGTTATTCCCGACCATGGACAATATTACTACTATGATGAAAAAAGAATGGGAAGAAGTCCTAAATGAATGCTCTAAAAAACTCATGATTCTTCTGCAAAACGATTATACTAGACAAATGGAAACCCTAGATCAAGAAATAAAACAGATCTATGAGAAATTAACTCCCCTTAAAAATGCACCACTATACAGTGAGCAGGAAAAGAAACTTAAAGAGCACATTGAAAACTTCAGTAAAGACATACTAAAGAAAAAAGAGAGGAAATACTGGAGAGACAAAAATGCTTTTACACAAAATCGTGCATACAAGTGGATAAACAACAGACAGACAAGAAGAGCCACATATCGAACATCGAGGAACACGGGTCCACAATACTCCTCGGACTCGTCAGCCAATACATCGGGAACGGAACAACATCAGTATAGACACAGGGATAAACCCTGGACACATCAGCAAAAAGAAATAGACGAAAATTATGACCCGTCCTCACAAGACACAGAGGAACCAACCATAATTGAATCTAACACACAACCTGATGAAGGTGCCATAGCACCAATAAAACATCATCAAATCTTTACCAGGTCACAACAGTTAAAGGATGGGAGTCAAAAATCACAGAGGCCTTTTTTAGGCACAAAGACGAAAACGAAAAAATCGACCAAGTAACACAAGAAGAGGTCATGGACCCAGAGGGCCTGACCATCATAAACCTCTCTACACATAGATTGACCAAACATCAAAAGGAAGTGCTCTCATTGGGCCTTTCCTTTTGCCCCAACAGGGGCACAGACTGTTTTGAAACAATAAAGGATGTGAATCTGTTTGCTAGGAATTTATTACTGAAAGTAAAATTCGGTAAGAAAACAACCAATGAAGCACCACCTACTAATCTAACCGCAGCCGAATTCAGAGCTATCAGAGACCTGAATCTGTTGCTGGAAGAAGGGGCCATAGATGATTGGACAGATGAGGACACAACCAGTGAAAACGAAGACGTCGAAGTAGAAGAAACATCAGGAGCACAATGCTCAACTTTTAAGAAAAAATCACATATCTTTCCATCTCTAAACGAAAATCCAGCAATAGCCCTCTTTGTGAGGGAAACCACTAGAGAGCTGGAAAAACTTAAAGGAGATAACACCAAGCAAAATCTTACTGTAGAACAAAAAGCGGCACTAAAAGAACTAGAAAGCAATGAATCAATCACAATTAAACCCTCCGATAAGGGGGGGAATATTGTGATTATGGACAACGAGGATTATAAAGAGATGTGCCAAAAGATTCTGAACAACAAACGATGCTATAAGAAGATACTACCCATCATGGTGGAGTCATACAAAGAAGATTTTTACAAGAAAATTGATGGAGCTTTCAATCAAGGGATGATTTCAAAGACATTGTGGCAATTCATGAGGACGAAACATGCAAGAACCCCGACGTTCTATGCATTGCCCAAAATTCACAAGAATAAGATTAACCCACCAGGTAGACCCATAATATCGGGCAATGGCAATCTCACCGAAAACACCAGTAAAGTTATTGATGCCTACCTGAGGCCCCATGTAACTAAACTACCCTCGTACACAAGAGACACGGTACATCTTCTCCAGATCATTGACGGCATCACCATACCCAATGAAGCGTTTCTCATCACGATTGATGTAGAAGCTTTGTATAATAACATCCCACACCAAAAGGGAATGGAAGTGATTAAAAAAACCCTGGAAGAACATAGCGGACATGATACAAAGTTTAATGACTTTATAGTCATGATGTTGGACTATATCTTAAATAACAATTTCTTCGTCTTTAATGGTAGCTACTATTTGCAGATATGTGGGGTAGCAATGGGCACAAGCTGTGCCCCCTCCTATGCCAATACATATCTAGGGGCCTGGGAACAGGATTTCCTAGCTAAAGAAGAAAACAGAGCCTTTGCCAATAATATCATCTTATGGCAAAGGTTCATAGATGATATATTCATTATATGGACAGGACCAGAAAGTATGATTCAAGATTGCCTGCAAGCGATGAACAACAACGAATATAACATGTTCTTTACTCTTAATTATGATAAAGAAAAAATTTCATTTTTGGACACCTGGATTATCAAAGGCGAAGACGGACTCCTAAAGACAACTTTATATAGAAAGGAAACAGCAGGCAACTCCATACTGCATGCGTCAAGTTTCCACCCGACCCCACTGAAAAATGCTATTCCTTACAGCCAGTTTCTTAGGCTTAAAAGAAACTGTACTCTTGATCAAGATTTCCAAAGAGAGGCCAACATCCTTACCGAAAGGTTATTAAAAAGGGGTTACACCAAGACGACACTGAGAAAAACGTTTAACAGAGTGAAGAAGCAAGAAAGACACAACATTCTGTTTAAAAATAAAAACACCATAAAACTTAAAGAACAGGATAACAAAACCCGCATAATTATGAGGTTCACCAACGACCACCAAAAAATACGGAAAATTATTTCCAAACATTGGTTAATCTTAAAAGAGGACCCGATGGTAAAACAGTTTATACCAGAAAAACCACAAATAACATTCCGTAAAGCAGGATCAATGAAGCAAGCTCTCACGCATAGTGAGTACAGGGAAACAAGGAAAGACCCCTGTAAACACATGGGTACATTCCCATGCGGAAATTGTGGACAATGCAGTGTGATACAAAAATGCGTCAACACCATACTCCCCAATGGGGAGCTCTTTAAACCCCGACACTTTACAAATTGTAGGACAAGAGGAGTCGTCTACCTCATGCGTTGTCAATGTGGTTCCTACTATGTAGGTAAGACCAAACAAGAATTTGGCAAACGAGTAAATCAACATATTAACAGCATGCAATTATGTAATTTTTATGTACCCCTAGGGAGGCATGTTGCCCATGAACACAAAAATAGAATGCCTCAAGTGACTTTTATGGCACTTGAAAGAATCCACATACCACATCGTGGGGGGGATTGGAACAAGAGACTACTTCAGATGGAAATGAGGTGGATTAGACGCCTCCATGCCACAAAATACCCTGGTCTGAATGAAAATGAAAGCTTTCGTCCGTTCCTGGAAGGTTTTGCTTCTGGCAAGACAGATTAAATACCATTCCATCCATCCTAAACGTCCGTATTTTTGGGATTGCCATATACATCTCATAATATGATTCAATATACACGAGATTTCTTCTTACCCAAAAAAACTCTCCCCCTTTCCCCCCCCACCCTTTACCCTCAATCTTCTCTAGTGCCATAATAGCACATTGAACAAATACTGTTCCCTTAACAATACACAGGAACCCGATTCTATGTTGACATGGCCCTGTGACGATCCCTGGTATTGTCCGGCAAACAGGGCTGTCCCTCCTTGATCCACGGCTACCCATGGTGGACCTATATGCAACACTGCTGTTAATTATAACACCACATTCTCATTTCCTTATAAATATATATAGAACTTTACAATTTATTGTCATGTTTTAGATCTTTATTTATTATTATACTACTGTAATAAATTGTATATGATTAGAGCATACTGGGGTGTGTTCCATAATTCCGCGGGTCGATCCAGGTATACCGCACTATCACACCCGGCACGGTAACCCCTACTTCGTAGGGGAATACCAGGACCCACCAATCCCTTCGGGGATAAGATGGTTCCTCCTTCCGTGTCGGCGGCCAGAGCGGCGTCCCCAGCAACGGGGTTGCGGCCTGCGCACGCATCCAGCTAGCGCAGGCGCAGACGTCGGTGCCTACGTCACGCCGCCATGGAGACAATCTACGTGCAATGCGCAAGGCCGCTTACACTGCGCAAGCCAGAAGGACAACATAATTGTAAGTGCAACGGACTGTGAAGCCTTTACTATGCTTTCTAATAAACTTGGCACCGAAGCATCTATAGTCACCTTTACTCTGATGTACCACACCACCATCGGGAAGTCTCTTTAAGCACTTACAAGTATTCATGAGATACTGCCACATATATATTTGTGGGATAATTTTGGGTTATTTACCGGACACCTTATGTATACTATCGATACAATTGTCCCTTATACCCTAGATCCAAGCCTGGTAAACATAAAATAAAGAGGGAAACTAACCCCCAGGATCCTGGAGACAACACCCTCCCACCAGTGCATTCAGATGTAAGTGAATATATATACATATATATATATATACATAGGAAAATACATATATACTCACCTGATCCATCTGAGATACACTTTAAGAAACAACATAATTATAATCCTAGGCCTTGCAACACATGATTCCCGCTGTGAATGTGGACGGATACAGGGGCTGATGCGCGGAAGGAATGGATGCACCCATGTATGTAACTATACATTATTTCAAACTCCAACAATGTATGATCTATTTCAAGGATTTGTTAAAATTATCCTTACACATTATACCTTATATTACTCTTATAGACCACAGACTGAGTGACTGAACGCTTTGAGAAAGGCCCACAAGAGAGCCGAAACGCGTCAGCAATTTAGGATTTTTTCTGAGTTTTCCCATTTCAACATCCAAGGGAAAACAGAAGAATCCAATGTTTTAAGTCACTTGATAACACCATTGTCACTGATTCCACGGAATCATCTTTCTTTTCTTCACACTTGGGCTCTGTCCCAAGCACCACTGTCACTTAATGCTTGTTGTATAACATTTACTACCGGTATCTACATATTAAATACCATTATATTTACCTTACTCTATTTGTTGAATGATACAATGCATTTTGCTTGATATACCCCTCACTTGCCCATAAAGTCCCACTCTATCTGGTCTGAGGCACCAGCAACCCCCATTATAATGTACATATAGGGACGGTGGCAGAACCTACTTTAGTATATGTGTTCAAAGGAAAATCCCCCCTTTTTTTTAGGTGAACTTATCCTTTAATCAAAGTACACAGGGTGTATGAAGTACTCCCTGTCCTTCTGCCCCTCTTGCTCCCTCCTTTGTCAGAACCACAGTCAAGAGTTGCTGTATAAGTACAACAGTTGTAGTAGCTGCTGCCATAGAAATAAAAGTCCATCTGACACAGTGTTTATAAACATTACTCAGATGTGAGATACAAAGCAACATTTTTATTTATGTGTTAATTTTGTATCTACTCTGCTTCATTCATTCTCACTTTATTCATTCATGTAGATCAGCAGGGATGTGCTTCAATCTGGACATGATGTCAGTTAAATTAACCTATTAAATAACTCTTAATTTACCCTAATCGTCCCTATGTAACAGCTTCGATAGCTTTAAATATTATTTTCCTGAACCTTTTATTATTTCTACTTTTCTAACTATCATTTAACATTTTTTTTCAGTAATTTTAATTTATTTCGTGTTGTATAAAAAAGAGCGCAAAAAAAAAAAAAAGCCTTAACTTAATTTTTAAACATAACTTTATTCATACAGTATCCTTAACCCCTTCCTGCTCACACTCTAGCCGAAAGACGTCTACAGCGTGGCTCCCCAGTTCTAGCAGGACGTTCATGGACGTCCTCCCAGAACTGCACCTCCTGCGCACCCCCTGGGTCATGCATTGTGCGCGATGTATGACCGCTGTTTCCTTTGGACACAGCTGATCACAGATTAAAGCAATCAGTCCAATCACAGCTGCACACATGTAAACAGACAGTTATCGGCATTCCTTTCCTCACACGCTGTCACAATGTGAAGAAAAGAGAGCCTATAACCAACAACAAAAACAGTGTAAAAGGTGCGCTGCTATGGTAAACTAAATCACAACCTCAAATACTCAAATAGAATTGCAGCTCCCATCAATTCAAGTACTCATGTGCTTGTACAATAAAAATGTGTTTACCAAAATGGTGCGCTATTCAGGTGTGCTAATAAAATCTCTACGCAATATTCTAGCATAAACATCTAAAAACATAAAATAATAATATTCCAAAAAGGATACATTTTTTTCTATAATTTGCCCAGTTTTAAACCACTTCAATACTGGGCATTCCCCCCCCCCCCTTCCTGCCCAGGCCAATTTTCAGCTTTCAGTGCTGTCACATTTTGAATAACAATTGTGCGGTCATGAAATGCTGTACCTGTGTAGCGGGGTTAAAATTGCCTAAAGATACTGTTGATATGTGAGAAGGAATTAGGCTCCCTCTAGTGGTAGCTGCATGGAATTTCCCGGGCTGTGACTTCCTTTTTGGCCTGATGAAAAGACTACATCTCCCAGGGTGCACGGCTGCACCGCACAGCTTTCTGGGGGAAGTTATTTAAAGGAAGCGAGGAGCCAAGCTCGGCCCTTCTGCGCTGGACTCCTGGAGTGACGACGTTGAACCGTCCCATCTCAAGCACGAGACACATTCCCGGAGCCCCTTACCGCTGTTCGCAGAGACCGGAGCCATCCACCAGAAAGACCACGCGAGGCTGATATCGAGCCAAAGGACTGAGATCCTAGTGGAGCGCGCGCAAGGGAAACTCCTGTGGTGAGAGGGCACTTGCCCAAAAAGACTGACCTGATCTTTGTCTGATCAAGGAAGTGGCTTTACTTACATATAGCGATAGCGCAATAGAAGGTGATATACCCCGGGGTAGATTAGAATATCACTTCAGGACACTCTTAGACAATCAATAATAACTTTAAAGGAGCCGCCAGAGGCCTACCTCACTCACGGAAGTTACCGCTCAGCTACACAGACACCCTGCAGTGACAATCAACAGTCCACTGTTCTTTTTCTCTCTCTTGATCTTCATTCCTAATTTGGATTACAAACGAGCTCTATTCAATACTCTTGCTAGCGAAGACTCAAGAAGAAGAAGAAGGAAGAGGACTTTGGGGGAGGGACTCAGATAGGCCTACTTATCTGGTACTGTGTCTAGCATCAATGAGGGAGTAGTGTGGGGTATTTCTTTTATCTTTTAAAGCTGATTTAAGTGACCCATTTTAAGGAACTGTGTTTTATTGTATCTCCCTTGTTCAATTTGATATACAGTAAATTAAGCTTTGGTTAATTATGATCCTGTGTGCTGTTCTATTGTGTCACCCAGAAGGACTACCACCAAGAAGGTAATAAGTCACTGTTGCATATTGAAGTATTGTATTCCAACCTGTGTATCCATTTGATAGTCCAGTCCTATTCTGGGTCAGTTGTGCCTGAGGAGGGATCGAGCCAGTTCTATAGGGTTGTTAGGCAGGGTGTAGACCCAATAACATAATCAGCAGCTCCTGCGGGGGTGGTGCTACACGTGGGGGCTCGTCCGGGATATCTAAAGTCCTGCAACACAACCCTCTTAGCTACAGAATCCCCTCCCACGCAGAAATGGATCCTGCCGCTGCAGCTGAGTGGTGCAAGGAAGAGAATGTCACAGTGGAAAATGGCCTGGTGGTTGAAATCAAAGGAGAAGCTTGGACTGAAGAAAAGCTCCTCCCTGTCTTAAGGGCACTATCCACAGACAGAAAATTTTGGGTGATTGACATAAAAACCGACACCACCGTCCCACACACGTATGCACTCTGTGAGTGGAGGAAGGGGGTCCCTGACTATTTTAATGGAAACAGTGTAAAAACTACTGACCAAACAGAACTTTTCCTAATACATCCAGGAGTTCCAACCACGGGTCTCTCATCCACCACTCCTGGGGTATCCAGCCAAGAAACAGGTGTCCAAGAAGGGCATCCTGAGTCATCACCCTTGTCGACTTTCAGCTCAGAACTGTGTGCTGTTCTTGGGGAGATTGTAGCAAAATGTAGTAAGGACTCCCCAAGCTATCTGATGACTGGATATAGGAAACTCCGGACATTCTCTGGGAAACAGCCTGTGCCTTCAACAGAAGATGGGTTCGAGGAGTGGTTAGACCCTGCCACTCAGGCTTTGGAGGAATGGGAGGTACCAGAACAGCACAAGAAGCAGAGAATCACAGAGAGTTTAAGGGGACCTGCATTAGAGGCTGTACGTAATCTAAAGCTTAGTAAGAAGAACTGCACTGCACAGGATTATTTGGACATTCTGCAAGATGTGTTTGGTCGGACGGAGAACGCGGCTGAACTTCTATACCAGTTGGACCACTGTTATCAAGAAGAGGAGGAGAAGTTGTCCGAATTCATTAAACGCCTGGATAGGATTATCCACCAGATCCTGTTAAAGAAAGGAATAGACCCCCGGAAAGTAGATGAGACTCGTGCACGACAGGTTCTGAAAGGGGCTCAACCTTTAGATCCCATTGCCATACTGTTACGAACTCGTCAAGATGGCGGCATTCTAGAATACCCCGACCTGATTCAAATGGTCAGAGAGGAAGAGGTCATGTTGGATAACAAAAAGAAAAGTCGGCAGTTTGACTCAACCGCCCGAGTTAGAGTGATAAGTGTAGAAGAGGGTGACTCTCAAGTTGAACTCCTAAAGACCCAAGTGTCTCAGTTAATAGAAATGGTGTCCATCCTGACTGGTCAGGTATCCACTCTGCCCAAGGGGGGTATATCGGAGAAGCCAGATGAACCTGCTGGCCTCAGCGCAGATCCAGAGCCAAGACCTGCAAGATTGCTAACTTGTTTCAACTGCGGGGGAATTGGGCATGTTAGAGGAGTATGTCCCAGCCCAGGAAAGGTTGCCACGAAACCTCGGAAGCCGGCGGGAAACTTCAGAGGACACCGGTGAAGGAGTCAACCGGGTGTCCGTCAGTTTTCAGGGACTCCAGGAGGCTCACCGGTTCAGGGACACTGAGTCAGGGGGTCAAGCCCAAATACAATACCCCCAGTTATAGACTCCGGGTTACTGAGGGAAGGAAAATCAATGCACACCGGGTTCAGCGGGGGCCCATTCCAAGGAAGAAAAAGGAAAAGAGGGCCTGGGTACAGAGAACTGAATCAGACAACAAGGCTACATCAAGAGAATTCCCAACTAACTTGGTCGGGCCCTCCCCAGTGGTCTCAGTTCAGGTAGAAGGAATTTACACAAGAGCCCTCCTTGACACAGGGGCCCAAGTGACTCTTTTGTATAGAGATTTCTACGATAGACATCTTACCCATCTACCTTTGCAGAAGTTGGAAGATCTGGAGATATGGGGCATTGGGACTAAAAGTTTCCCCTATGACGGGTATCTGCCAATCAAGCTGACCTTTGATCCATCAGTGGCTGGTAAATCGGAAACCTTCGACACCTTAGCGGTGGTCTGTCCTCGTCCACCAGGGGCCAACAAAAGCTCTCTTATCGTAGGAACAAACACTGACCTGGTAAGGCGCCTTCTGATACAGCTGGTCCAGGGACAAGATGCTCCAGTGCCAAGGATCCACCCCATGCTACGGCAGGCCTACCAACGATTAGTTTTGGAACAAGAGACCCCCGCAGAAGGTGTTGGATGACTCTGGAAGTTGGACAGAGCGGAAAAAGTCCTACAGCCAGGAGAGGTGGCCTGTCTTAAGGCTTCTGTTAAACTCACATGGCAACAACCGGGTCCTTTTATCATCTTTGAATCAGGTCAAAAGGAAAGAGAGAGAGGGATAGAAGTGATCCCTGAAGTGATCCCTTTGAAGGTGTTACAGAAAAACCGTGGAAGGGTTTTAGTGAGTGTCAGAAACACCTCCACTACACCGGTGAAGGTACCGGCCAGAGTGCTCCTGGGCCAAGTTAACCCGGCTACCCCAGTTGCCCCCATTGATCTTAAAGAAAAAGAACAGGGCGAAGCTGTCATAGAGGAGCTCTGCTCTGGAAACGCTTCCCTCCCACCGGAATGGGTGAAGCGGGCCAAGGCACAACTTGCTCGATGGAGGGAAATATTCTCTAAGGACGAGTTTGACGTGGGATGTGCCAGGAGTGCCACTCATAAGATCCGCCTGAGTGAGGACAAGCCTTTCAGGGAAAGAGTCCGGCGAGTCCCCTTAGGTGACTTGGAAGATCTACGTCAACAGCTGGCAGAACTCAAGAGGACTGGGATTATCCGAGAGTCCAGGAGCCCATATGCTTCTCCGATAGTGGTGGTCCGGAAGAAAAATGGATCTCTGAGGCTTTGTATCGACTACCGAACGCTGAACAGAAGAACCATCCCAGACCAGTATACCACTCCTCGAATCGAAGATGCTCTACAGAGTCTGTCAGGGGCGAAGTGGTTCAGTGTGATGGACTTAAAGAGTGGGTATTATCAGATCCCTATGCACCCTGAAGATCGGGAGAAGACGGCCTTCATCACCCCTGTGGGGTTCTTTGAGTTCAATCGCATGCCTCAGGGGTTGTCCGGGGCCCCTGCTACCTTCCAAAGGCTGATGGAAAGGACCGTCGGAGATATGAATTTGATAGAGGTACTGGTGTACTTGGATGATGTTATCGTGTTTGGCAGAACTTTGGAAGAACACGAGGAGAGGCTGGAAAAGGTCCTGAAGAGGCTACATGAAGAAGGTCTGAAACTTTCTCCTGAGAAGTGCCAATTCTATCAGTCTTCGGTCCATTACCTGGGCCACATCGTGTCTGAAGAAGGGGTGGCCACCGACCCGAACAAGCTGGATGCTGTCGCTTCCTGGCCGAGACCCACAAATGTGACTGAGCTCCGGTCGTTCTTGGGCTTTTGCTCCTATTACAGGAGGTTTGTAGAGGGGTTCGCCCAAATTGCCCGACCCTTAAATGAGCTCTTGAAGAACGAAGAAGATGATGTTCCTGAGTTGGTAAAGCCGGCAAAGTCCACCATGGGACCCCGGAAGGCTAAGGAATCCATCCAGGATCAGTGGACCCCAGAATGCGAAGAGGCCTTTGTTCAGCTGAAGAAGACCTTAACCACTGCCCCTGTGTTGGCCTATGCGGACCCCACAAAACCATATGAACTGCATGTCGACGCCAGCCGAGATGGGCTGGGGGGGGGTACTCTACCAGGAGCATGAGGGTCATCTGCGACCTGTCGCCTACGTGAGCAGAAGCCTATTACCTGCTGAAAGGAATTACCCTACCCACAAACTTGAATTCTTGGCCTTGAAGTGGGCAGTGGTTGACAAACTGAAAGACTACCTGTATGGAGCTGAATTCATTGTCAAGACGGATAATAATCCCCTCACTTATCTGTTGACTACGGCCAAGCTGGATGCAACAGGACACCGATGGTTGGCCGCCCTCTCTAGTTTCCATTTTAGCCTGAAGTATCGGCCAGGAATTGGAAACAGGGATGCAGACGCCCTATCCAGAAGGTTGCATGCTCCACAGGAACCTGAGGAAGAATGGACTCATTTGGCTCCAGAAGGGGTGCGTGCCCTATATCAGGGAACGGAATTCCAATCCAGAGGAGGGTCAAGAGCAGAAGAGATTGGGGTTTCGGCTGTCGGAGTGCCCAAATACTATTGCAGGGTGACCCAGGTTGGAGGGGAAGATTTGCCCCGGCTGTCCAAAAGGGACTTGCGGAAGGAGCAGTTGGAAGACCCTTTGGGGAAACTTCTGTTGGAAGCCTTGGAGATCCAGCGCCCTGAGTTACTTCTAACTGACTCCCCTCAAGGGGCCCGTTTGTTGCATAAAGAGTGGACCCGGTTACAGATCAGAGAAGGAGTGGCCTACCGGAGAGGTCCATCTGAAGATCCGGAGGAGAAGTGGCAACTATTCTTACCAGCTAAATACAGAGAGGGAGTTCTGACCGCTCTTCATGATAATCATGGCCATCTGGGGCCCGAAAGAACCTTTCAGCTTGTCAGGGACAGGTTCTACTGGCCTTGTGTGAGGGCCGAAGTTGAAGGATACTGTCATTCTTGTGTCCGGTGTATACAAAGGAAGACTCTGCCACGTCAAGCAGCCCCAATGGGCCATCTGCAAAGCCAGGGACCCATGGAGCTGGTGTGCATTGATTTCCTTTGCTTAGAGCCTGATCTGAGTGGCCAAGGGAATGTCCTTGTGGTAACAGACCATTTTACCAGATACGCTCAAGCATTCCCAACAAGGGATCAGAAGGCCTCAACGGTAGCCAAAGTTCTTGTAGAGAAGTTCTTTGTACACTATGGGCTACCACAACGCCTCCATTCTGATCAAGGAAGGGACTTCGAAAGCAGACTGATCAAGAGACTGTTAGATGTGTTAGGCATTCAAAAGACTAGAACCACTCCCTACCATCCACAAGGGGATGCCCAGCCTGAACAATTTAACAGGACTCTTTTGGACATGTTGGGAACTTTGAGCTCAGAGAAGAAACAGCACTGGGGCAAACATGTAGCTGCCATTGTGCATGCCTACAACAGCACTGTCAGTAATGCTACTGGCTATTCCCCTTATCGGCTGATGTTTGAGAGGAAGGCTCGGTTACCAGTGGATTTGGCCTTTGGCATTTCGCCTGATCATACCTCTTCAGCATCGCATAGAGGATATGTGGACCGACTGCGGAATAGTCTGAAAGCAGCCTATGACAAGGCTCAGGCCACCTCTGATCAACGTAGACTGCGGAATAAAAAAACTTTCGACCTAAAAGTTCGGATCCATAACTTGCAACCAGGGGACAGGGTTTTGTTGAGAAACTTGGGTGTCCCGGGAAAACACAAGTTGGCAGACCGCTGGAAGTCCCAACCTTATGTTATCTGCAAGCAACTGCCGAACCTTCCTGTGTACCAAATTCGGCCCGAAGGAAGTGTGGGCCCATTGAAGACTTGGCATAGGAACCATTTGCTACCTCTTTCTGAAGCGGTTCGTATGCCCCCTGTGGAAGATTTGTCAGAGGCCCCTTCGACTTCTCGCCGGTCCAGACCAGTTACCAGATCTCAGACGATGCTCCCAAATGAAAGGGAGGGAAGTTCTCCATCTGAAGATTTGGAAGATGAAGAGGAGGTACCTGACTGGTTGTGGTCATCTCAGTTGCCAGAACCCACACCTGCCTCCCTGTCTTCATCTGACTTGGCTGACAGAGGAGCCCTTCGGGCAGAAGCCCCTGAATTCATACCCTCTCACATGCTTCCAGAAGAAGTAGCTGAGGAAGAAGACCCTGAAGAGGAGGTTGCACCTTTCTCTGAAGAAGAACTCACTGCTCTTGAACCATCAGATTCCTATGTGTGGGGACATGAAGAGGTGGACATTGATGAATCCGCTGAATTGCCTGGTCCTAGTACCTCTGAGAGCATGCCTCCACAGGAACAGAGGGAGAGGAGAGTCATTCACCCACCAAAGAGATTGACCTATGATCAATTAAGTGAATGTTCAGAAGAAGCTGTCTTTACCTCAAAAAGATCTCCTGACCAGCCTAGCTCTTCCACCGCCGATTTGGTGGAAGACAACCCTAGCTCACCCCCAGGCACATCTGTACAAGCCACCCAAGTGTTGGGGGTCTGTGACCAGACTTGTCTTCCCTCCCCCGACAATTGGTGGGAGGTTCCCTTGTCGAACCTGTGTTGTAATATGCAGTTGTTGAGTTTGGCTTCGGCTCCTGAGAAGCCAGATAACTCCCTGTTAGGCATATGTTAATGTTTTTGTTATCTTATGCCAACCTATGCACTAGGGTCCATACTGTTGACCTCTTTGGGGACCAAAGTTTCTCAAGTGGGGGGAGTGTGTAGCGGGGTTAAAATTGCTTAAAGATACTGTTGATATGTGAGAAGGAATTAGGCTCCCTCTAGTGGTAGCTGCATGGAATTTCCCAGGCTGTGACTTCCTTTTTGGCCTGATGAAAAGACTACATCTCCCAGGGTGCACGGCTGCACCGCACAGCTTTCTGGGGGAAGTTATTTAAAGGAAGGGAGGAGCCAAGCTCGGCCCTTCCGCGCTGGACTCCGAGGAACTAAGAAGCTGGAGCTGAGGACTGATGCTGGATATTAGGCCAAAGCCTCTAAGCCTGGAGTGACGACGTTGAACCGTCCCATCTCAAGCACGAGACACATTCCCGGAGCCCCTTACCGCTGTTCGCAGAGACCGGAGCCATCCACCAGAAAGACCACGCGAGGCTGATATCGAGCCAAAGGACTGAGATCGCAGTGGAGCGCGCGCAAGGGAAACTCCTGTGGTGAGAGGGCACTTGCCCAAAAAGACTGACTTTGTCTGATCAAGGAAGTGGCTTTACTTACATATAGCGATAGCGCAATAGAAGGTGATATACCCCGGGGTAGATTAGAATATCACTTCAGGACACTCTTAGACAATCAATAATAGCTTTAAAGGAGCCACCAGAGGCCTACCTCACTCACGGAAGTTACCGCTCAGCTACACAGACACCCTGCAGTGACAATCAACAGTCCACTGTTCTTTTTCTCTCTCTTGATCTTCATTCCTAATTTGGATTACAAACGAGCTCTATTCAATACTCTTGCTAGCGAAGACTCAAGAAGAAGAAGAAGGAAGAGGACTTTGGGGGAGGGACTCAGATAGGCCTACTTATCTGGTACTGTGTCTAGCATCAATGAGGGAGTAGTGTGGGGTATTTCTTTTATCTTTTAAAGCTGATTTAAGTGACCCATTTTAAGGAACTGTGTTTTATTGTATCTCCCTTATTCAATTTGATATACAGTAAATTAAGCTTTGGTTAATTACAATCCTGTGTGCTGTTCTATTGTGTCACCCAGAAGGACTACCACCAAGAAGGTAATAAGTCACTGTTGCATATTGAAGTATTGTATTCCAACCTGTGTATCCATTTGATAGTCCAGTCCTATTCTGGGTCAGCTGTGCCTGAGGAGGGATCGAGCCAGTTCTATAGGGTTGTTAGGCAAGGTGTAGACCCAATAACATAATCAGCAGCTCCTGCGGGGGTGGTGCTACACCTAAATTAAATTTTTATAATTTCTTCACACAAATAGAGCTTTCCTTTGGTGGTAATTAATCACTGCTGGGTTTTTTATTTTTTTCTAAAAAAAAGAAAAAAAAAGACAGAAAATGTTGAAAAAAAAGTTTTTCTTAATTTCTGTGAATGACAATTGTGAAGTCATGCAGCACTGTACCCAAGTTAATTTTTTTCTTTTTTGCTAAACAAATGAAAAAAGATCAAAAATGTTGAAAAAAATGTTTTTCTTAGTTTCTGTTAAAAATTGTTGCAAATAGGTGCTTTTTCTTCTTCACTCATGTATTGATGAGGCTGCACTGATGTGCGCTGATGAGGTTGCACTGATGGTCACTGATGAGGCAGCACTAATGGGATGGCACTGATAGGCATTCATAATCTTCACTGACCTGCATCTAAAAACATAAAATAATAATATTCCATTAACAATTCTTCTAATTCCTCGTGCAAAAAGTGAATAAATAGTGTAATAAATGTTCACCATAGATAAGTTCATTGAAAAAATGTGCTGAATATTAAGTTCATCAAAAAATGCTGTGTAATAAGGATGTCAAATTCTTCCACCAACAAAACTGGTTGCAAAGCACACTCACCTGGAAAACTTTAAATCAGTGCTAAAAAACTTTATATCTCCAGCCAATGTTAGTAGGTATAATCTCCTCACATCCAAACTCCTAAATATAAAAGAGAGTAAAAGAGAAAACACATAGTGCAATATTGTAACAATAAAGGTGAATCTATAAAATGATGTAAAAATAAAATGTTAAATATATATATATATATATATATATATATATATATATATATATCCGTGAATAAAAGTTCATACATGAGAAAAAAACTTGTGCATACACTAAATAATTAAATTAAATTGTAAATGTGCCTTAAAACTGGCTCTGGATGTTCATCTGGTAACAGCAGGATGTTGATTCTCCTCACATCAAATGCTCCCACATAAATAATACAGCAAGGGAGATATCCATATTGTAAAATGAGAATACATTTATTGGATAAAAACAGAAATCACTCACATAAAAAGGCAGCTGTAGACAAAGTAACTTCTCTCCAAAATGTAGCTCTCTCCGAGTCTGACTCTGGCACCAAGCCATACAGTCAGCTGTTTGAGCTGAAAGCCGCCCTCACTAGCTCCTCCTATGGGTTGTGTCACAGTCATGCGACTTTCTCAGGGTGGAGCTAGATGACTCTATGCCAGATTTCAAGCTGCTCAAAGCTATATGATGCTGACAGTCCTAATGGCTGGGAATATCTAAAAGCTCAGTGTACCCCTTAGTGAACTAGGAACTGATCCAGTAAAGCTCCTTAAAGAACACGTAAGCACATCCAATATATACCAGGCATAACATCATCAAGTCAGTGCAAGATACAGCATATAATAAGCAGAATAAATGGCATTCAACTAAAAAACAGGGAAATGATCGATAATAATCCTATCTAGAAACATATATAGTCAAATATAATATTAATATAAATAAATACAACCCTTGTACTAAAAAAGCCGAATGAAGAAAAGGGAGGAGGGGGGGGGGAGGAAGGGGACAGGGAGAGTTAAAATTAGTATTTAGAAATAAATCACTTAAGATCAAACTGAATATTCAGGCTCCTGGGCTGAAGTGTCCCCAACTCAAAAATCCAGAATGATTCACATTTACTAATCTCAGTAAGTCTATTACTCCCCCTCCGAATAGGTTGATATTAATCGATCACCCAAATTTTTTATTTTTTTTTTAATTACTAATAATAGAACACCGGGGACCCCGAATGATCATTAAGGGAATTCTTATCAGAGATATAATCCGCCCCAACATGGATATGAGAAATAAAGAAATCACGAAATGATACTTATACATAAGACCATCGTTACCATCATTACCAGCAAGGACCTAGAACACCTAAACCTTGGTGGAAGAATAAAGGAAACAATAGATCATGGTATAGGTCACCAAGGCAACAGAATTGGAGAAATCAAGGTAATAATTATTATTACCATCACAATAACTCACAGAATAACCAACGGAGAGAAATCCCTATCCCTACTTATAATAGATTCTAACCTATTAGACATTATAATGAGGATGGACCCCACAGACCTTTTTTAGAACAGAGTAGGAGGGACAGATCCCCGAATAGGAAAGAAAATTCCCCATACAAAAGAGAGATATCCCTAGACCGACGTATCAGAACCCCAGACAAAAGATTAAGATCACCTACGGGAAGAGAGAGATCGAAGGAAAGAAAAGGAGATTAAAGAAGAACTTCAGAACGAAGAGGGGATACCGAAGTGGGTGAAAGATCAAAAAGAAAAAGGGAATTGTTGGTGAGGGTATTTTTAATACCAGTGGAGTTGATTTAACGAAAGAGAAAATAAAAGTATTGTATCATGGCTTAAAGTTTGCCCCTAAAAATAATTTAAATACATTTCAAATCTAAAATACAAAAGGCAATATATGTTGAATAGGCCAGATATTTCTAAAGTGAGAAGGATAGAAGACACCAGTGATATTGTCCATACCCAATTGAAGAACAAATCGTTATTTAACCCTATTAAACTCCCTGGCTTTTAGTACCAAAAGCGGTAACCCCGAGCCACACTTGTAATTACCCCAGAAGCACATTCACCTTCCCTGCAATCCCCCGTTGCGATCACCCGCCGTCCTCACACTCTCTCTCCGCTCTGTGCTCGGCAGATGCCGGCACTTGCCTTCCGGTTCCCTTCCCTCGGAGCGTGCGACGCAGGGGGGTGGAACCGGCGGCAAATTCATGATATGAATTAATGAAATGACATGAAACAAAGCTGTGATCCTAACAGATTGTATACACTGTATCATGCCATTTTACTACAGGATTGCACCTGGTGACTTTTCCAGTTCCCTACCTGTGCTTTTCCAGTTCTTCGCGCCTGGAAAATAGACAACGACCATGGCGTCCAAAAAGTGTTTTTTTTTTGCGCAAAAGCGCTTTTAGACGAACTGGAAAACAGTGACAGTGAAACGGAGTTACTTGAATAACTGAGTGGAATTTGGGAAGTATATCAAATGATTCTTAAGAATTTACAACAGAGCTGTGTGCCAGAAAGAGACATCAGAATCGTCGCTGTCGCCACTTTCCGTACCTGATGACGAATTTTCGCCGTTAATCGCTATCGTTCTGTTTTTCAAGTAACTCAGTTTCGCTGTCGCTGTTTTCCAGTTCATCTTAAAGCGCTTTTGCGCAAAAAGAAAGTTTTTTGGATACCATGGTCGTTCTCTATTTTCCAGGAACAAAGAACTGGAAAAGCACAGGCAGGGCACTGGAAAAGTCACCATGTGAAATCCTGTGGTGAAATGGCATGATACAGTGTAATCCATTAGGATCACAGCTTTGTATCATGTCATTTAGTGTATTTACATTTTTGAAAATGCCTGCCGGTTTCACCCCCCTGTGTCGCAACGCTCGCAGGGAAGGGAACCGGAAGACAGGTGTCGGCATCGGCTAGGAGGACATCGGGAAGATGGCTGGAGGATAGCGGGGAAGGACAGCGGGGGATCGCAGGGGAAGGTGAGTTTTAAAATATAAAACAACAGATTTCCATGCAAAACAGTACCGCTTTTTTGCACAGAAATCCTGACATAATTAGACCGCCAGGGAGGTTAATAGGTAGAAAGATCATATAGAAGTCTTTAACAGAATGGTTACACAGGACCTAGAAAAATCAAAAAAATGTCAGATCCGCAAGAGATTAAAAGAGGTGTTCAGAGTCTTGAAAATAAGAAAAATATTGTCATCAGACCAGCCGATAAGAGGGGAGGAACTGTTATACTATCAAAACAAGCCTATAATGAAGAAATGGAGAAACAACTTAAGCCTCGTACACACGTACCGATCGTCGGCCGAACGATCGGCCGTCTTTTTGTCCGAGGGCTGTCTTGTCTGTTGAAAAGTGCAAAAGACTGCACACGAATTTTGTCGGCCAACAACAGCCGACTGCAGAAGTGATGTCATGTGATGGTTAACTTTCCTTGTCTTTTTTATTTTCTGAGCATGCCCAGTCTTGCTAATCTGCTGTCTGTCGGCCGAAATCTGTACTGACTGGCGAACAATCGGCCGTTCTGGTGTCGGCATACAAAAATTTTAATGCTTGCACGACAGATTCTGTTCGGCCGAAAGTGCGCTGTCGGAAGCATCATACTAACAAGCCGAAAATCGGCCGATCGTTCGGCGGCCGAACATTTTCGGCCGACAATCGGTACGTGTGTACGGGCCTTTAGTGATAGGAGTACTTACTTGAAACTGATGGGTGATCCCACTAAACAGTATAAGAAAGATCCTGAAACCCTTACTCAGCTGGGAAAAAAGAAGAAGATTTTAAATGACAAAGAGAGCAAATATCTACTTCCCAATTTGTATCGGGTTCCGATTATTTACTATTTTCCTAAATTGCATAAAATTAGAGAGAGACATCCAGGGAGGCCAATAGTTAATGGCATCCAGTCAGTTAATGCTAGGATTGGAGAGTACATTGACTGTTTTCTCCAATCGCTAGTTACCAAATCTCAGTCTTATTTACTGGATATTAATCATTTGATTCAGTGCCTGGACCAATTAAAAATGGAAGAAGGAATTTATACTTTAGAAAAATAGCATGTATCATAAATAATCATCTAAAAATGAATGTGTACAGTGAATCAACAAAAATACACTGAATAAGAGATGAAAAATAAATAATCATCAAAAAATAAATATAAATGTAAACAGTAAAACAACAAAGGTGCACTGTGTGTGTGAGTCACCCATGCAAATCATCAAGTTCCAAACAGTCCACAAAACAGGTGCAGATAATTCTTCTTGATGATGAAAGTGCAATGAGTGAAAGGTGCAATGATGGTTCCCAGACTTGTATCCCCCGCAGCACCGTGTGAAAATAGAAGTTGTGGTGGTACCCTTACCAGCTCTTATATAGCATGCACTTTAAACCTTTAAGGGCCAGGTATAATAGAGCAAGATATCTTCCCACAACCTAATCTTTCACCTCGTGAGAAATGGGGATTGGACTCTTACCAAATGTAAATGGGAAAACCTGCCGATGACCACCAGTACTCCCCCAGGACCCTAATATTCTGGATAACTGTCTCTGAACGCTCCTACTAAGACTCCTTTTCCACAATGGTAAGGGTTTCCTCTATGGATCACTCCCGGTTTGTCACAATTGTGACAGTCCCCATGTTAGAAAGGTAAGGAGCGGACAATAGTGCATTATCTCCAGGATACATTTATTCAAAAAATAGAGCACTTACATGAAAGAGATGAATGATGGACGAGCAAATGGTTCAGTAACAGATGTTCGCGGCCGCTCTGCAGCGCGGACCGCGAGAAATTACAGTGCGGCTTCTCCACTCGACGCATTTCCCCTAAGAAGGCGTCCACTGGGATTGGAGGGCTTTATACTTTAGCTACGGCAGATGTATCATCTTTATATACGATTATTAATCATGATGAAGCTATTAAGGCATCTAAATGGGCTCTGGACAATCTCAGTGAATTGAAATTAAGGCAGAAGAAATATCTATTGAAGTGCTTGGAATATGGCCTACAACATAACTACTTTTGGTATAATTCAGACAATTATAGACAAACTGGGGGCATTATGATGGGTGCAAAATATGCACCCAGCGTAGTGAACCTTTTTATGGCACAATGGGAAGAATATGCTATCTACAAGAACCCACCTAAGGAATTATTGTTATTCAAACGATTCATTGATGACATTATAATAATTTGGAAGGGTAGTCAGGATGCTCTGCTGAACTTCTTGGCTTACCTGAATACGAATGAAAAGAATATTGTTCTTTCTTGGGAGTTAAACAATTCCACTATTAATTTTCTTGATTTAACCATCACAATGGAAATTAAATCCCTTTCTACGAAAACAATTTTTAAGAATGTAGATCATAACAGTTATATTCCCATGGGGAGTTGTCACCATTTACCATGGCTAGTGAACATACCTAAAGGTCAATTAGTTAGGTTGCGAAGGAACTGCACTTATTTGACTGACTATTATGAACAGGCCAATATGAATATGATTGGCCAGAGCTTTATTCAAAAAGGCTACGAAAAGACTGCTTTTGCTGAGAAGATTCGAGAGATTGCTGATATACCAAGAGAGAACCTCATTCAGGATCATGAAAAAGAACCATATAAAATAGATGTACCGATTTTTCTTGATTATCAGGCTCAGCACAAACAATTGAAAAAAATATTTTGCAAACATTGGCCTATTCTAAAAATCAGATAGACAGTTACAATCGATTTTACCTCAACAGCCCCGTTTTCTTTATCATAGAGCTCCCACTTTTAGAAATATTCTGGCAAAAAATGTGGTTGATCCCCGCAAGAAACCAAGCTTCCCTTTTTTTCCCCTGTAGGAGCTGTTTTGCGTGTAAAAAAACAAATAGAAATGGGATTAAATGTAATCATTTTATTTCTACAACAACAGGAAGACATTAGTCAATTAAGGAATTTATATCTTGTAGATCAGAGGGAGTTGTTTATGTCCTTAAATGTCCATGCTTGAAACAATATGTAGGGAGAATGAAAATACCTATGTAGAAACGAATTAAAGAGCATGTGACTAATATTTTAAATGGCTTCCCTAAACATAATTTATCAAGGAATTGTACTGAGTTTCATAAAAAAGATCCCACCAAGTTAAAATTTTGGACGATCGATAAATATCAACCAAACTGGAGAGGGAGTAATAGAGTCACTGAGATTAGTAAACGTAAATCATTCTGCATTTTTGAGTTGGGGACACTTCAGCCCAGGGGCCTGAATATTGAGTTTGATCTTAACTGTTTTATTTCTAACTACTAATTTTAACTCTCCCCCACCCCTTCCTCCCCCCTCCTCCTTTT
Organism: Pelophylax lessonae; assembly: GCF_965119305.1. Classification (NCBI taxonomy): domain Eukaryota; kingdom Metazoa; phylum Chordata; class Amphibia; order Anura; family Ranidae; genus Pelophylax; species Pelophylax lessonae. Next base: position 508,694,867 of record NC_138771.1, on the reverse strand, counting down.
CTTCATTCAGCTTTTTTAGTGCAAGGGTTGTATTTATTTATATAAATATTATATTTGACTATATATGTTTCTAGATAGGATTGTTATCGATCATTTCCCTGTTTTTTAGTTGAATGCTATTTACATCCACAGAGTATTTACTGTTCACAGAGTGTCTAATGCTGAGCAACATATCAGCTCAGTTGAGGATAATTTATTCCCTATACCGGCTTCTATCAGAGATATACAGGCTGAACAAAAGACACAGGCGGTGAAGTTGGGAGACATGGAGGACCGGCTGCCCTGTAATAACCTCAGATTTCTGGTTTTCCCAGTGGGATTGGAGGGAAGAAAACCAGAGGAGTTCCTGATGGAGTGGATGAAAGCTTTTTTAGGTGGGGAAACTTTCTCAATATTATTTGCTATAGAACGTGCTCATAGGATCCCATCTCAAGCTCCCATCCCAGGGGCCATGCCTAGACCACTATTGGCGGGCATTCTTCATTTTCGGGATCCTGATGCTACTTTGAGAAAGGCCCGAGAAATAGCGGATATTAAATTTAATAACAATGTCATTACAATTTGTCATTACAAAAAGTGTGAAAAAGCGTGTTAGAGAGAGGCACCTTCCATACAGCATGTTATATCCGCCCAGGCTATGAGTGGTGCATAAAGGCAAAGTGCAGTTTTTTGGTGATCCTGCTGAGGCTGACCAGTGGTTGGACTCACTGGGCAGATCCTGATCTCAAAGGGATTAGGTGAAATGAAGGCTGTCAACTCTTTCGGGGGCGGATGGGTCCTGTGTTTCTCAATAATTGCTTCTGATGAGCTACAAGTTTTTTTTTTTGCTCACATTAGAATGCCTATGATGAAAGGTAATAAAGGAAACAAATGACAGAGGACAAACAAAAACAAGGCAATGCCCATCCAAGTCTAGCTGGGGGATGGAGGCCATCCCTAATCAGGTATATATAGAGGGGGAGGGGAATACAATGGATAATAGGAAGGGTATTGTGGGATCGGCATATTGGGTAAGATATATGTAATATATAATAGGTATAATCCATAACATAATATTGGTATTATTCTTAAAAAAAAAAAAAAAAAAAAAAAGGCCGATACCCGACATATCTAGTATGGTAAAACGGGAAAGGGGGGAACAAACGGGACTTTGTGTGAGGTGTGTGAAGTCGGTGGACATGATAAATTGGTACAGTCACCTAATATAGGGTAAAAGATTTAATATGTATCATATAGTAAATATCATATATAACATGAACAGAAATATGCATGATACATCAGAGTTACATACATGTAATAATACAGTCAGAAAGGCAATAAGGAACATCCTAAATGCAAGATCATACAAAATTGATGGGATATACATTGGGAAGGAAAAGTCATTGATGATAAACATGTATAAAATTCAAATCTAAAATATTATTATAAATGGGGAATTAATAATCATTTATATTTGCATTTTATACATGTTTATCATCAATGACCTCGGCCTGGACGGCTTCCCGATTAAATGGTACCATCCATACTTGGAACTTCTTACCCCTCATTTGTTGAAGGTGTACTCTGAAGCCTTTGAACAAAGTACATTGTCTAGATTCTCTACGTGAGGTGATAATAGTCTTGATTCCTAAGCCAAACAAGGACGCCAAGTATTGTGAATCCTACTGCCCAATATCATTAATTAGTGTGGACATTAAGATTCTAGCGAAGGTTCTGGCTCGCAGGTTAAATGCAGTGATTACTAAAATAATCCATCCGGATCAGACCGGGTTTATACCAGGACGTTCACAGCCATCAATATACATCGCCTTTTTACGAACTTGCAAATGTCTATGGAACCACCGGACGCAAGAATTTTGGCCTTATTGGATACACATAAGGTATTTGACTCGATCGAATGGCCCTATTTGTTTGCAGTCCTGGAACAACTGGGATTTGGTCCCAAAGTAACTTCTCTCCAAAACAATATATGTATTACTTTATTTTTTAATCACAAAATTATTGCTGAAAAGTTGGTGTAAAGGTGTGAGACATGAACTGATTAAAAATGCTATTCTCCTGGCTTCTATACATCTGACCTAAAATGAGCATGCAGTAAATAAAAATCAGAAAAAAGTTAGAATTTAATAGCTCTACAATTGTTCTGGGACAAGGAAGGGATTTAATATATTTATCCAGTATGATTGTCAGGCAAGTAGCATTTTCAAAAGGAAAGGTCAGCAATAGCAAGTTCATGAGTTGACCAACTCATTGGATACATTTCACTGTCTGTATGGCTGATATTGTATCCCAGTAGATGTTAAATTCATGCTCCCTGTTTATCCTAGTGGCTATTGTCACCAAGGCAGAAATTGATGGGAAATTTTACAGTTGTCACTGCAAAGAGGTGAGTAAAAATCTTCCAATGGGGAAACTTGCTGACAAAATGTCCACAAAGGGAATTCCCCTTATTTTGGAGAGATTTCTCTATATTCCTGTTTTAACTACAGGAAAATAACTAAGTGAAACTGTATCTTAGTACCACAAACTGATTATGTTATTTCATTTATTTTTCAAATTCAAAGTGAATTTACCCATCCATCCATGTTTCCATGATTTTGTTTGTTGAGATGTCACTTTGTATAACACCCCTCTAGCATTTCTAGCCGTGGCCATGTTGAGTAAGAGCAGTTGATTCATGTAGCATTTACTTCCTGGAATCTATCTGCCCTTAGCTCTGGCATGCAAGCAGGAGGGTGTGCTTAGCTGAGAAAACCCCTCCTCCAGATTTAAGAAAAATAAATGCTCATCAAGACCCCTGGGATGTATAACATACTTTACACGTTTTTTTAAATCTACAAATCTCTACATTTATTACAGTAACAATAACGAGGACAAGATAGGATGTGAAAATGATCTTCAGTTAAACATTACATATCATTTTCAAAATATTCACTCACTGAAAAAATAACAATATTTTTTTTGTTTCTGATTAAATGGGTCTAAAGCATAGAAGGAAATGTAATATACTGCAGCTTACAAAGCCTTAGTATGATGGCTGCAGTAGCTTTTTCTTATTTTGTTCACCTGATGATCACTGTACTTCATCTATGGAGAAGAAGCATCATCCTAGGGCAGTACTATAGAACACCTCCCCCCTCTCCACTTCTCTATAACATAGGAGAGAGGCATTCTGTAGACATTAGAGATGGCTGGCCTCAGGGCTAACTGATAACAGTCATCCCAGACAGAGAGTACAGGATTGGATTGATTGATTGTGCGGGTGTTGTAATTTTGACCTTTTCCAGAGAGTGCAGGAAGCTATCAGCTCTCGCATCAACAGGTATTTTTTACACTAAAGCAGCCCATAGATTACTCGATTGTCTTTCCTTCCACCTCACGTGCAAGGAAAGAAAACCACTTGGTTCCCTCATCAACACTGAATGAATGCCTCCCACAGTGCTATTGTATCCTGCTGGTGGGGTGGAGGTGCAGGGAGCCAAGGAGAATACAACAGTCACTGCTAGGGGCTATAGCTGATGGCAGAATCGCATGAATAAAAATCCCACAGGGTAGTTGTATCCAAGGTGTACAATTAGCCTGCCCATGCATGGAATTAAATTCATCTGGTCTCTACTGAACTGGCTTGTAGCAGAATGGACACTGAGAATATGGTTTCTAAGATGGGACAGTAATATTTGTCAACAATATCTCAAGGACCCATGTTAAAGGCCTAGCTGCCTATTGCCAATAAGAGACTGCTTCACACAGTCAGACTCAAAGGATATGCTAATATCATCAGCTCAACCACCTGTCTTCCACACATTGTTGATTACACTGATTTACTCACCTTTTGTGTACTGTGGGTTCTGTGTTTACACTTATAATAATGTGTATTTTATTTCAGGAGCTTGATATTGGCAGTCTGCTAGTTAATTGGCTCGGGTTGATTGAATCACTGTTATCTATTAGTTGCTGGTGGCACAGTAGAATACTGTTTGTGTTGGTTGTGTTGTGTTGGTTGAGTCTGTGAAATATTTACTTGTCCCTAGTAACTTCTCAGGTCCAGCTGGGAATGCCCCTGGAAAATTATTTAAGAAACCCCTTGCATGGGGAATCATATAAAAGCCAGCTGTGGCTGAATAAAAGTTGTTGTTGACTCCCAGAACTGTGTGTCATCCAGTTACTGGGGGGGATTTTGCCTTGGATATGTTAGTACTTCCTCAGCTTCAAGGATTATACAGCAAAGATACCTAGGCTGGGTATTGGAGTTCTGATACACTGCTGATATTGTATGGCCAACTTTATAGCACAGATATATCTAATTGCTTTCAGCAGTATATTTAACAAACCCAAGGGGAACAAATAATGGAATCTCTTTGTAATATTTCAGAACAAACTTTGTGTTTAGAAGTTAAACCACCCTTATTCAGTAGGAAAGAGCAAAGTAAATAAACACACATGTATAACAATTCTTTTGATCTGCAGGTATTTGACTTCGAGCTGGAGGATGAAGACATTGCATCTCTTAACACCCTGAATTTAAATATTCGTTATAATAAGATGTCTATGTAAGTATCACTCTGCTAATATCACTATCAGGTTTTATGTGGCGAGAACCAGTCAGCCTATATATTTTAGAGGTTCATAAAGCCTACTCTGGATTTGATGTCCGAATGTGATGTTGAGAGCAGGATTCATGTGTTTAGAGCTATCAAAGGGGATGCTAATGAGAACCTCTATCTGGCTGAGACACACAATGATTTTTTCAACTCAAACCTTCTAATTCTGTTTTATGGCTGAGTTGTATGACACAAAAAGGGGGGTCATACTGTGTCTCAGATGTCCCCCCCACTGCATGTTCTTTGGTAAAGGCATTTGGGAAGCTTTGTGTGCGCCTAGCAGTGATCACCACAGGTAATTTCTGGGTGTGAAGACAGCCGCAAATACCTGCTACCCCCAGCGACCTGTCATTATAGTGAATAGAGTCAAAGGCCTCACCTAGCTGCTCAGAGCCACAGCAGGAATCAGAAGACTCCTACCACTTCAATTGGCATTGGCTTAAATTGGCCTGGTCTAAAGCTGGTCATGGATCTTTTTTTTTTTTTGATCAGCCAGTCAGCTAACCAAAAATTCCAAAGGATTCCCCCATTCACACACTCAAGACTGATGAAGGAATCCTCCCCACTGCGCTATTGTATTCTGACAGAGGGGACTCCTCTGTTGCCAGAATGCACTAATCAGCACTGCAGCCATTTGGTTACCTGTGCTAATCGAGTGGAAATTTTTCAGCATTCCTGTTCGTGAAAAGCTGATTGTTAGATCAAAATTCTCTATAGCAAGAATGGCCATAGATGGATTGAAATTTGACTGGTCCCTGCTGAACTGGCTGAATTAAGATCCATCTAGCTATAGACTGGCTATAGTCCTAGGAGAAATTGTAAAATGTACTCAAGCCCTGCTATAGACTAAATGAATGAATGATTCTATGTGTATATGTTTAACTGCTGCAACCACTCAACAAGTGCACTCTCTCACTTAAAAAAGTAACAAAATGATTAAAATAGTGGTGCGCTGTTCACATTCTCTTATTGACAAATAATAAAATATTTAGCATGAATCATAAAAGTGCTAATTGATCATAAATAAAATATCAAACCATATAACAATTAGTATATACACAAATGTATGTGGACCGCCTGATAGTGCAAATAAATAATAAAGTGCCAGGAAAAAAGGGTTTAAAAGTCCAAAGAAATTCCAGGGGACAGTCCACACTTCCGTATCCGTGAGAATTAGTGATATCCCAAACGACTTGCAACCATCTTATCACCCCTGGGTGCACCTTAATGTTTTGACCATATGGTCAAATATCACCGTTTGGTTAATCAGTAGATTCACTTTTGGTCCCTGTAGTCCTCCCCCACATAGGATTGTTCTTATAATAGGAATAATCCTTTCCACGATTTTAAAGCTCAAGATATAAATGATGATCCGCTCATCCTGCAGTAAATCAATAAAAAAGTGTTTAGTAAAAACTATATCTTACACACTCACATTGTAAAGTACTTATGTATAGAATGATCATAATCATTACAGCAAGGAATCCTCTCAAAAAAAACCCTCACTGAATTTCGGGTCTCGGAGACATCGAAAATGACATCACAGACTCCTCCTGGCAGGTTGCGTCACTAGTCACGAGACTGGAGTGACAACTCTCACTTAGGCTGGCCATACAAAGTTCGAATCTCGGCTGGTTTAGTAGCAACTGGCTAAGATTCGAGCCAATAATGGGTACGCTGAATGTACCAAGTTGATAGATCAATCAACTTGAGTACAACCAGCCTGTCGGATTTGCTTCCGTGGTTGCAGGAAAGAAATTTGCATGGTCTATGGCCTGCCTTATTGTACTTTTTCTATGGATGAGCAGCATTGTCATTCTTCTTTAACATGGGGGGGGGGGGGTTCTGTTGTCCTCAGGGAGTACTGAAAACAATGTAACTGATAACAGTCAGCAGAGGTAGAGAGCATAGGAAGTTATCAGGTCATATGATTCCTGGTAGGTTCGACAGGTATTTTTTGATCTTATCAAACAGATATACCAAAATGCTTTCATGGTATATTTAACATACAGTATCTCATAAAAGTGAGTACACCCCTAAGTGAAAATGTTCCCTCCCCAGTGTCATGTGACATGTTAGTGTTACAATGTCTCAGGTGGGAATGGGGAGCAGATGTGTTAAATTTGGTGTTATTGCTCTCACTCTCTCATACTGGTCAGTGGAAGTTCAACATAGCACCTCATGGCAAAGAACTCTCTGAGGATCTTGAAAAAAAAGAATTGTTGCTCTACATAAAGATGGCCTAGGGTATAAGAAGATTGCAAAGTCTCTAAAACTGAGCTGCAGCATGGTGACCAAGACCATACAGCGGTTTAACAGGACATGTTCCACTCAGAACAGGCCTCGTCGTGGTCGACCAAAGGGGTTGAGTGCACGTGCTCAGCGTCATATTCAGAGGTTGTCTGTGAGAAATTGATCTATGAGTGCTGCCAGCATTGCTGCAGAGGTTGAAGGGGTGGGGGGTCAGCCTGTCAGTGCTCAGAGCATACACCGCACACTGCATCAAATTGGTCTGCATGGCTGTCTTTCCAGAAGTAAGCCTCGTCTAAAGGCACATGCACAAGAAAGCACGCAAACAGTTTGCTGAAGACAAGCAGACTAAGGACATGGATTACTGGAACCATGTCCTGTGGTCTGATGAGACCAAAATTAACGTATTTGATTCAGATGCTGTCAAGCGTGTGTGGCAGCAACCATATGAGGAGTACAAAGGCAAGTGTGTCTTGCCTACAGTCAAGCATGGTGGTGGGAGTGTCATGGTCTGGGGCTGCATGAGTGCTGCTGGCACTGGGGAGCTACAGTTCATTGAGGGAACAATGAATGCCAACATGTACTGTGACATACTGAAACAGAGCGTGATCCCCTCCCTTCAGAGACTGGGCCGCAGGGCGGTATTCCAACACACCTCCAAGATGACCACTGCCTTGCTAAAGAAGCTGAGGGTAAAGGTGATGGACTGGCCAAGCATGTCTCCAGACCTAAACCCTATTGAGCATCTGTGAGGCATCCTCAAACAGAAAGTGGAGGATCGCAAGGTCTCTAACATCCACCAGCTCTGTGATGTCGTCATGGAGGAGAGGAAGAGGGCTCCAGTGGCAACCTGGGAAGCTCTGGTGAACTCCATGCCCAAGAGGGTTAAGGCAGTGCTGGAAAATAATGGTGGCCACACAAAAAATTTACACTTTGGGCCCAATTTGGACATTTTCACTTAGGGGTGTACTAACAGATTTATATATCTATCACATCTATCACTCACTTTTGTTGCCAGTGGTTGAGACAGTAATGGCTGTGTGTTGAGTTATTTTGAGGGGACAGCAAATTTACACTGTTATACAAGCTGTACACTCACTACTTTACATTGTAGCAAAAGTGTAATTTCTTCTGTGTTGTCACATGAAAAGATATAATAAAATATTTACAAAAATGTGAGGGGTGTACTCACTTTTGTGAGATACTGTATCAAAATATTCACTGTTAAGGTTTGCTTAGACTTTACAATTAATTGTAATAGAAAAAAAAATGAAAACAAGAATAAAAAACCCTGTTAACAGTAATGATTGTGTTTTGTTCTTGTAGGTGGGAGGACCATCCGAAATACCCTTTTCATGATGAATATTAACATAAATCCTGGATATACTAAACTCACTGGATGCTTTGATGTAACCATATAGAAAACAAACCAATATTTGCATCCATTCCCTGCTTTTTATGACCAGATTTAGAAATTAGAGTGTATCTTTTTTTTACTTTTGGATATGGAGAGGGATTAGAACACCTCTCAGTTTTTATTGCTGTCTGGGCCGCTGTAAAGTTTTGTACACACTACAATCAGAAGAAAAATTCCGTATTAGGTACGATTGTTTGATTTTCGTATAGTGTATACACAACTTTCGACATCCGATTCAGACTTTTCAAATGAAAACTCCAACATTTTTCTGGTATGTGAACAGAACTAATAATTTTCTCTTGTAAAGCAAAAAAGTCCTGGATGGCCGCACTCCAGATGCAACACCTTTATTGTGTATAAAAAACTCATACAGCAACATGGAGATCAAGTACAGCAGAAATCACAGCTAACAATATTCGCTTATTGTGTACTGTTTTCGGATAGGTTTTGCACAAGAAAGATACAAAAGACTGTGCATGATCAGAAACAATAAACAACAAATAAAGCCTTTGTCGTGCACACATTTTCATACATTATTTCCATCCTTGGTTTCAACTTTGCTGTGAAACATCACGGAAAACTGAACGATCGTACGCCTTTAGGGAGATTTAATTTCTCTATTTGTCCTATATATTGTTATCATCGAAAGGTAAAGTAAAAGAAAATCCCACATTTTGACATCAGAACAGTAATAGAGGGGAAATCTTCTATTGTGGACACTAGTTCTGGTGACCCTGGTGTTACACTGCGATTCTCTCACTTAGGAGAAAAGTGAAGGGAAATCTCCCCTTTGGGACACACATGGCAAAAAATAAACAAAAGCTGATAGGGGTTTTAACCCTCACTTTTTAACTCAAAGTTTTGCCTTTAGTTGCACTATAACGATAATAAATAACATCAAATTTTTACTAATGCTAAGGCCCCATTAACACAGGCATTCTGATCAGGTCTGTCTGTCAGTTTTTCAGGTGGACCTGATTGGAAGGTCCATGCAACCCTATGGACAAGTGGATGTAAACCGACCTATGTCCTTTTACACTCACCTACCTCCAAGTATGATCAGGTCTGGACTGCACCCTTTTCTGTTTTGGATGACTAGATTGGAGGTAGCCTTTTATAAATGGACAGCGGAGTCAGTTTACACCTGGCTGCACATGGAGCTCAGTGGGGTCTGCCCAGGCCCGCTGTGCATAAACTGAGTGGGCACAGATGTGATATCTGTCCTGTTCAGCTCCGGTCAGCAGGATATCTGGAACTGATCTGAAGTCATCCCCTGCTGATTGGAGTGTCAGTTGTATCTGGTACATCTGACCTGCAACATGTAAGCAGTTCAGCAAAGCTAAGTGCAGAAGAGCTACTGATCTTCACACTTTTCCAGGATAGTGACTCAGAATTTATTGAAACCAAAGCAATACCATGATAGTTGGACATCTACAATTCCACTGAAGGGTCAGGAATAGCAGTCTCTGTGTTTTTCTCAGCACATAATTTTAAACAGATGGAAACCCAATCACTAGAACCTCATATAATCTTTAACATATTAAAAGCTACAGTACAGTAAAACATGGGCAGGGTGGATGTTCTTCAAACTAACTGACAGATATAAACAAATGATGTGCTCCATGTGAATTGAGCTCCTCCAACGTGAATGGCAAACCTTGGCCTAAAGTCCTTCTTCCACTGAACAAATGTTAATGTTTATACCAACCTACAGGACCTGTAAGCATATTACTTACCCAGGCCCCATGACCTAAAGAACCTCCCTGAATAATCTTCCCCCTGTAGCCCCCAGGTTCGGCTACAGCTAATGCAGCAGGCTGTGTATCCCTGTGCCTGCTTTAGTGGAGTTATCTACACAGAATTATAAACGGTTTACAAGTATTGCATCCATGATATCCTGTTTTTAGACTTATTGGTGTTTTTATGACTCTCGTCAATAAACATTTTTTTTCATTATGCAAGCTGGCTATTTACTATCTTCCATACCAGTCCCACCATGTACAGTGTCCACGTCCTAAGCACTTCATAGAGAACTTTTTTGGCCATTCTCAGAAATGCAGCCCCAAACTTGCAATGAAACTCCACCATGCTTCATTGTTGCCTGCAGACATTCTTTATTGTACTACTCGCCAGCCCTTCAGTGAACAAACTGCCTCCTGCTACAGCCAAGTATTTCACATTTTGATTCATCAGTGTAGAGCACCTGCTGCTATTTTTCTGCACCCCAGTTTCCATATTCAGCCTTAGCCTTGTTTCCAAGTTGGAGGTATGGCTTTTTGGCTGCAATAGTTCAATGAAGACCACTTCTGGCCAGATTTTCCAAACAGTATTTGGGTGTACCTGGGTCCCACTAGTTTCTGCCAGTTTTGTGCTGATGGTACTGCTGGACATCTTCCAATGTTTAAGGGAAGTAAGCACGATGTGTCTTTCATTTGCTGCATTAAGTTTCCTTGGCCGACCACTGTATTTCTCACCCCCTCTCCCTGCCGCTGGGCTCTGTCTGACAGAACCGCTGTACCACTGGGCTGCCAACTGTACAGAAGAAAGAGCAGGATGTGGTGTTTAATGCCTGCTTTTCTCCTATCTCCAACTGCTGCATTGTGATCGGAGTGGGCTCTGTGTGAATTTCCCCAATTAAAGAAGGAAAGAACTTGCTAGAATGCATGAAGCTAAAAAACCTTGTGCCTTTACAACCACTTTAACTCCACTGCCATAATACCAATCTACCATCCAGTTGCTTGTGGCCTATTTTCTGTGCATTATTTTAGAGTGGTAGCATACTAACATTTAAGTTACACAGGTAAGTCAGTGAGGGCTGAGCAGCTTAAAGAGTCATGGCAGAACAAAGAACCCATCCTACCCATCAGGTCATGCGGGAGTAAGCGCTACACCCCTACCGCTCCCCTCTTTGTCACCCACACACTTAAATACTGACCATTTATTTTACTGCTAACTCCTAAAATACTCCAGACAAAAACATCCACTCCTCAGCAGTTCTGTTTAACCATGTCCAGATCTACTCCCCGACGGCCTAAAGACTCTCTTTTCCATATCATACCCTGTCACACCTCCAACAGCATGAGCACCCAAACGCTACCACCAGGAAGAGACCCATTTGGACCTACTACACCTTATCTCTGGCCACCTGCATTTGTTGTCCTCAAGCATTTGTGTACAGTGTTGTAGGCCTATGATTTTTTTTAGTTTTACTGGATATGTTTTATAACAGAAAATATATATAAAAAGAAAGAAAGATCTATCTGTGTGAAAAAAATGATATATATTTAATTTACATACAGTGTTGCATGAATGAGCAATTGTCAGGTAAATTTGGACAGTGCTGAATAGAAAAAAATGCTCTGTTCATGAAGGAGGCAAAACCTTCTAGAAGTCAAGTGGTTAAAAAGAAAACAAAGTTTGTTAACCTGCCCAAGCAGGGTTCTTTTCCAGCAAATACAAACAACAAAAGGTAATACAAAGCCATCTGGTTTGTAAGGCTTACTCAGCCTCGCTGCATGGGCTCACTCCTAGCCTCCAAAAGGGATTCTCCGCTCATACTATATACTCCGGAGTCCAACATGCGGCACACGTGCAAACCGGGTGTCCTATTCCCAACCATTTTCTAATCTCACACCGTGGCAGAGCCTCACACTGTCACAGCATGCATGTGTAGTTGTGTATATACAGTATGTGTGTGATTTCCAGTAAGTGTTAATGGGATTACAGTGGTTCTAAAGGCTTAAGTTTTTTTTACATTAATGCATTCTCTGTATTAACCACTTTCTTACCTCGCTATAGCTGAAAGATGGCCATAGTGAGGCTCTGTTGTTCCAGGAGGGCGTCCATGGAACCATGCCCCAAGCGCAACCCGCGGGGCGCGCATTTGAAGATTGCTATGTCCTTTGGACACAGCAGATCACAGATTGGGGTAAAGGGTCAATCACAACTGTCCTTTTTACCATGTGATTAGCTGTGTCCAATCACAGCTGATCACAATGTACACAGACTTTCCTGTTATCGGCAGTACTTTCCTCATGCACTATCACAGCATGAGGAAAGCTGAGCCGGTAACTGGCCAGCAGCACAGGGGACATGTACACAGATAATCAGGGCACTGATTATCAGTGCCTCCTCATCAGTTCCGCCTATCAGTGCCCATCAGTGCTGCAAAATTGTCCTGTCTCATCAGTGCTGCCTCATTAGTACCCATCAGTTTAGTCTCATCATCGCACATCAGTGAAGGAGAAAAATTACTTATTTGCAAGATTTTAAAATATAACATTTAAAAAAAGTATTTTTCTATTTCAAAATTTTAGGATTTTTTTTGTTTGTCTAGCAAAAAAAAAAGAAGAGGAGGATCGGGGATGCTCTGTGCAAAATCATTACACAGAACAGGGAAGTATGACATGTTCGAAGCGCTACCCCTGTAGGAGCCGCACAAGGTTGATTTACACAGATGCCAAAGCCAAGCACAAGGTTGATTTACACAGATGCACACACACACTTCCACTCGTATTTTTCAATCAGTCTAGGGGTTTGAATTTGTTATATTATTTTTTGGAGAACTTGGATAGGGCAAGAGATTTAGAGGGATGCTCCAAGAAATCAAACTTTTCACAATTTAGGCCATCTAACTGATCTCTCGGTTAAACTCTGGCGAAGTCCTTGCTGATAGTAGATAGCAGACTTCTCTTTTGAGATAGCAAAACAATAGTTTTAGGAGTAAGCAAAGTCTAGTAGTAGAAGTAGTAGTAGTAGTAGTAGTGGTAGTGGTAGTGGTAGTGGTAGTAGTAGTAGTAGTAGTAGTAGTAGTAGTAGTAGTAGTAGTACAGTTGCCTTCCTATATACGGGACTCAGACCACATGCTTGAAGTCCTGACCAACTATGAGTGGCAAGAGAGTTATAGATGGGTCTCTTTGGATGTATGCTCTTTATACACCTCCATTCAGCACGAACATGGGCTACAGGCAGTACAACAATTCTTGTTCCAAAATCAGACATTACACTATACCCAAATAGAATTCCTAATAAGGTGTATCGATTTCACCCTGACACACAATTATTTCACGTTTGTAGGAGATTTCTACAGGCAACTTAGGGGCACAGCAATGGGAGCCAGGTTCGCCCCCAGTTATGCAAATTTGTTCATGGGTTTGTGGGAACAACAGTACATTTGGAAGAACAACCCATACGGGGCGAACCTGGTTCTCTTTGCCTGCTACATTGACAATATAATTGTCATCTGGGACGGATCGGATTTGGAGCTAGAGGGGTTCTTCCAATATTGTCAAAACAACCCCTATGGGATTCAATTCACACATGTGGTGGACAAAGAAAAACTGATCTTTTTGGATCTAGAACTTAAGGCGGAACCAGATGGACGTATTACATCAAAAACCCACTTCAAGCCTACAGCAGGAAACTCGTATCTGCACGCTCGGAGTCACCATCATCCCAGGTGGATACGTAATGTCCCTTTGGGACACTTTTGCAGGCTGAGACGCACATGTACCAAACTCGAGGACTTTGAAGAACAGAGCTCCACCTTGTTCAAAAAATTCCAACAGAAGGGATATGATAACCAATGTATAAATACGGCCTATTTAAAATATAGGCAGGAATACACCGATGGGAGGGAACCTAGGAGAGGCAGACTCAGTCAAGAAAAAGAAGACCTTCAAGTGACATTCTGCACCAAGTACAATCAAAAGGCATTCGCTATTAAAAACATCTTGGAAAAGCATTGGGGCATCCTAGAAAAAGACCTTCTACTTTCAGGAGCAATCCCAAAGAAACCTAAGGTTATCTATCGCAGACCAAGAGATTTGAAGAGCGTCATAGCACCCAGTCGAGCTAAACCTGATAAGAAAGAGCTGGCACCAATGTGGAAGACCATTTTCGACCAGAAGGGATCCTACAGATGTGGAGTGTCCAATTGCGGATTATGCCAATACATGTGGCACCGTAAAAAAGAGGTCATGGGGATAGATGGGAGAGTACATGCCACTAAACAGTTCATTAACTGTTCCACCGAATTTGTGGTATATGGCTTGGTCTGCCCTTGCGGATTTCTTTATGTAGGACGAACTTCACGCACCTTTAGAACTAGGTTTGGTGAACACAAAAGAAACATCCACAAGGGCTTTGACAAACATTCCCTCTCTTGCCACTTCCGGGACGTACATGACAAGAAATCCATAGGTCTGAGAGCTTTTGGAATAGAGTCCATCACAGGCTATACAGATGCCGGCCTTAGGTTCCAAAAGCTGTGCAGTAGAGAAACATACTGGATTCACCTACTGGGTTCTTTGGCTCCCAGGGGATTGAATGAGGGCTTAGACATCTCAGCTGTGATACGTTGATGCGGGCCTTGTGCCTCCCAGCACCGTAGTCAAGGAAAATGTAGAGTGATGACAAGATCAGGGAGGGGGGGGGATGAGGTGGAAGAGGGTCTAGGGGATCACTGAAGAGTTCTAAGTGTTAAGCAGTAACAGCAGTCAGGTTTTTCATTATATGAGACATCATTTGGGCATGAGCACTTTGGGTGGACTTGGTCCACATTTCTTCGTTGTTTTTTACAAATTTTCAAAAATTTTTAAATCTAACGAACTATATATTTTATATGAAAATTATTTTAATTTTAACCACTATTGTACTTTAGCAGATTAATCAATTTATGGTTTTATATGAATTCAGTTGCATCCACATCGGATATGGACTTTATACGGGTTGGATAAACATACAAACTAATGTTTTTTAACCAACCTCAGTTCCATAAATTTTTTTTTTTTATATATATTTATACATTTGACAGCTATAATATGCTTGTTTTTGATATATGCTATGAGGGGAGGGGGCGTGACTATTCAGTGCTCCACACGTGTATATGAGTGTGTGTATTTACAAACATGGGTATATGCACACAGTTCATGTACACGGTCAATTTATGATTGGAATGGATGACATGGTTATTCATTGACATTGGATTTCGAGTTCCACCTGCACACTCGTCAGAGTGACATCAGGTGTTGAACTAACACCCACTTTATAAGTTGGGGTGAGGGTCAACACTAGCGCTTCTCACAGGCACCATATTTGGGTGCAGCCACTCCAGCCATTTGGAGGCTGTAAAAGGTGGGTGTCACACTGACACCATTTGAATACATGAGGTTTGAGCATTGCAAGTGAGAACTTGGGATTGGCCTCTATACTCATGTGATGTGACATTACCCCTGCACAGCCAGCGGGCACAGTGATGGAAAGGGTTTTATTTCCTCCTACCCCCACGTTTATTGCTTTTGTCTGGAGGCAAACACACATTATTCTAATACAGCCATACTATATTACACCTTCAGGATGTAGTACATCACTGCAGCCGCTAGGTGGCGGCAGTAAATGCCAAACGAGCAGAAAATGCTTTCAGGTTCCCACGGCAACCAGCAGAGGCGGGCCCCGCATCGCACACAATCCCGGAAGCGTGGTGACACGGGTCCCAGGGCGCAGAATGGCAGGTGAGCGTCCTGAGACCCGGAACAAACGGCCAAACCCCGAATAGGAAGCTGTGGACATATGGACACAACAAGGGGAAACAGTTACAATACCGATGCCGCTGCAACATGGAGCAGGAGGACATGGGTCAGCAATCACAGCGGGGTATGTACGAAATGTATGCAATCCCCTTGAATGTTGTAAACCATCCAGCTTACTGCTGACAAGTGCCCACTCTGAAAACACACACACACTAGTAACCACAGTCATCCTAACGGTTTCATTCTTGACTAATCTGCCCACATAGGCACATTTCAGGGTGCAGAGTTCCTGATGGGT